>NC_056076.1:1737500-1862500 GCF_016772045.2 Ovis aries
TCTATATTAATATTATAGATAATTGAAGAAGAGGAAAATAGAACACCGTTTCTTTGACCTCCAGTCTTATATTTTGGAATTTAAAAATAGCTAACTCTTTATAAGAAATACATAGAAATGGAAACATTTTTTATGTTGAGCAGGGAATTACAGACACAGTGATATTGCTTAGAAAGATCTTCTTGGTATTCCTGGCATTTAAAAAGCAAATAATACATTGCTAAGCAGAGCCTGTAAATGCTCATCATATGTTTTGTGAGCTCTTTGTAATTTATTCCAAGTGATTCATGAGAGCACATTTCCAAATGAAAAGGAAAATGTAGACATTTGATTCATATTTTGTGTGGTGAGGAACAATTTGTAGCTAATGATATGAAAGTCAAATCAGAGCTGTGCTCATGTGAATTTCCTGAGAACACCACCAAGAACTTTATAGTTTTGACAGCAAACTGAATGCAGCCAAAAGCCTTAAGATCTTTTAACTGTTTAAACCAAGCTTTCAAATTATGAAATTGGTATTCTAATGCGATATTCCCTGGTGAACAATTTCAGTTTTTATTTTTCACTGTGAGCTGCCTTAATCTGGTCCAAAAAAGAAAGGTGCCATTATTTCCATTATAATTCCACAGCAATTTTTTCTCTTGCTTAGTTTCTCAAATTATTAGTTTAATAAAGGAAAATGTTAGTGTAATTTTAATTCCCTGAATAACATTGCAGATGATAGGAGAAAACAATACTACTGCTTACGTGGCTGTTTATAGTCAAGGTTACACATGCTCCCCACTGGTGTAATGATATAATGTTTGTTATCACATATTTATTTCCTTTAAAAAAGGTAAGGTTGTGCAGGCTCTTGAATTCTGTAAAGACATTGGGAAGAATCATTTAATATAAATTTTAACATATTAATTTTTAATACATGGCTAATATATTGTACAGACACATACGTAAAATTTCACTTTGTTCTCTGGAAAAAATAGTGTCTACTGCTTTTCAGATCTCGAAATGATAGAGGTCAGGTACCACATAATTGCTTAAGGGATCACAGTTACATATTTGAGTAAGGAGTCCAGATTTTCCAGGAAATAGCAGTATATTAGGCTATAAGTGATTTTTGTTAACATTTTTAAAATTGCATTTTACTGAAGTATGACGTGCACGCCATAAAGCACACACCTCTTGTGAAGAACCGGAAAGAACTGAGATTTCACCCTGTGTGCGAGCTAACAAGGTACCCTGGTACCCGGTTGCTGGCAAGAGACAGGATACTCTCGGGTCTAAGACAAAAGGCACGTGAGCCGGGTTAGAGTATCGGCCAGGGTGTCCGCCAGCACCTCCTTCTCTGAGCCCCCAGCCTCTTCCCCTGAAGCACGAGGCAGGTGTGCAGTCTTACGGATACTTTCTCTCAGCACAACCCAGGTGTGGCAGGTATCAGCTGCCCCTTCCAATTGTTATATATGAAACTCATATGCAGTAACCCACTCCAGAATGTTCTTGCCTGGAGGGTCCCAGGGACGGGGGAGCCTGGTGGGCTGCCGTCTCTGGGGTCGCACAGAGTCGGACACGACTGAAGCGACTTAGCAGCAGCAGCAGCATGTGCAATAAACTTAGTAACTTATTTAGTGTAACAGTCTATAGCCTTTGGGGTATTTTATACTGATAAAATCATACCTGCAGCTAAAACAAGCTTTAGTTTTCTCTTTCCAATATTATGTCTTCTCTTCCTTTCTCTTGCCTACTGTCACTGGCAGGTCATCCTGCACAAGACTGCAGAGCTGATGATGGGGGTTCTTGTCCTGTTCCCAAACTCAAGGAAGATTTTATTAAACATCTTCCTGACTCTACGGTTTTCTCCCTGGTAGCTCAGTGGTAAAGAATCTGCCTGCCAATGCAGGAGACAAAAAAGATGCATGTCTGATCCTTGGGTTGGGAAGATCTCTTGCAGAAGGGAACGCCAAGCCACTGTAGTATTCTTGCCTAGAGAATCCCATGGACAGAGGAGACTGGCAGGCTACAGTCTACGGGGTCGCAGAGGCAGACATGACCGAGTACACACACAACAACAACAAATACTTCTTTATATTAAAAGCTTCCTACCTGTTTCCTAGTTTTCTGAGAGTTTGCAGTGGATAAATGTTGGATTTCATAAAATAATTTTCTTGCTTTTCTGAGATCATGTGTTTTTTCCCCTTTTTCCTTTATTTCAATTTTCAAACCTAAGCCGACTCCGTGTTTCTAGAATACAACTTCTTGGTCATGATGTATCCCTTTTTAACCTATTGCTGGATTAAAGTCACTGATTTTGTTTAACATGTTGGTTCTGTGTTCATTGAGAGATTGACCTGTAATTTCTCTTTAGAAACTTTGGCAAGTTTTGGTTTCCAATGTGTACTGGCTTCATAAAATACATTGAAAAGTATTTCCTCTTCTTGTACATTCTAAAATGATTTGTGTAAGGTGGATATTACGTGTTCTCTAAATGAAAAAATTTCCAGCAAGCTTCTCTGGACCTATGGTTTTTGAGGGAAAGTTTTGTTTTTAGACTCATATTCTTTGTTTGCTATAGAACTATGTAGATTTCTATTTTTTTTTGTATATTGATTTTGGTAAATTGGATTTGTTAGATATCTGCTTTGTGTATTGCTAAAATCACTGCAGATGGTGACTGCAGCCATGAAATTAAAAGATGCTTACTCCTTGAAAGAAAAGTTATGACCAACCTAGATAGTATATTCAAAAGCAGAGACATTACTTTGCCGACTAAGGTCCTTCTAGTCAAGGCTATGGTTTTTCCTGTGGTCATGTATGGATGTGAGAGTTGGACTGTGAAGAAGGCTGAGCACCAAAGAATTGATGCTTTTGAACTGTGATGTTGGAGAAGACTCTTGAGAGTCCCCTGGACTGCAAGGAGATCCAACCAGTCCATTCTGAAGGAGATCAGCCCTGGGATTTCTTTGGAAGGAATGATGCTAAAGCTGAAGCTCCAGTACTTTGGCCACCTCATGCGAAGAGTTGACTCATTGGAAAAGACTCTGATGCTGGGAGGGATTGGGGGCAGGAGGAGAAGGGGACGACCAAGGATGAGATGGCTGGATGGCATCACGGACTTGATGGACGTGAGTCTGAGTGAACTCCGGGAGTTGGTGATGGACAGGGAGGCCTGGCATGCTGCGATTCATGGGGTCGCAAAGAGGACACGACTGAGCGACTGAACTGAGCTGACCTGAAAATACATTGTCATACAATTTGTTAAAACATTCCTTCACTGTTTCAGTTATTGACCTCTGGTATTATTCCCCTTCCATTTCCTGTTTCTGTCATTCATGTTTTGTCTTCTGTTTTCCTTAAATAGTTTTGCTCTGTTTGTTATTTGAATAATATTTTCTGAGAAACAAGTCTGGTCTTCGAAAATTTGCATCTCTGTATTTGTTTTCCGTAACAAGAATTCCCATCCTTGTCTTACGGTTTCCTTCTGCTGACTTTGTTTGATTTTCCTTTCTCTTTCCCAGCTTTTCTAGCTGGAAGTTCAGATCACTGATTTTAAAACTTTGACTTCTAATATTTAAGGTTCCTGAAGTCAGTTGGCGTTTTGAAGACCGGCTGTTTGGAGCAAATGAAAGACCGGAGCGCAAGATTGGGAACCCAACATCAGGACATCCGTTTGGGCCTGTGGTTGGTGAAGCGTCATCACTGCCAGAGATGCACGCAGTTGGTCTGATGATGGAAAGCAGCTCTTCCTCGACTACAAGACAATGAGAGCTAAGGGCGGAAACCACCAGGTCCCTTACTGCTTCACTGGGGGTGTGCGTGGACAGCCATCCACCGCCCTTGTAACTAAAGCCTCCATCCCAGATTTTTGAAAAACAAAAACAAACTCAAGGAGGGAGGAGTCAATCAAAATGACACAGGGAATCTGCTGCAAAAATAGCGCGAGTCTGATGGAATTATTATGGAAAATAAAACATGAAAGTCTTGCAACAATATTCCAGGGCATCTCCCATGCCGAGAAAACCAACTGGCACATTTTTAAGACCTGAGAGTATGATGATGAGCGAAGATAGACACGGTTCCTACTTTTATGGAGTCAAGTGCTCCAGCGATAACTGTATTTTGCAGTTCAATAAAACTTTTCCAGAGATGGAGCCAAATGTGCGGTGCCTGGGAGCTCCCCCCTACGACTGAAACCACGAGAGAAATTTGCTTCATATGCACTGTCTGTTTATGGAAGGGCTGAGTCTCGCCGAAAGACTTCTGAAGTCATTTTGAGCCAACAATTAGGGATTCAAACCTGATTTAGAATTCAACCACACATAGTGTTACCAGTGCACATAACACAAATGGGGTGAGAGTCAGACAAGCAGCGAGTGGTCACCCCAGGCTAGAGAGAGCAATGAAAACTATAAACTATTTCAAACCGACTTCTCTGCCTGGAAGCACACAAGTCCTCTGACACCGTGTGAGTTTCCTCCTGTTCACAGACTGTTCAAAAACTGAGCTCATGTGCAGAGTGGAGTCAAGGAAATATACGATCAATGTCATCTTAATGATTCCTGAACTGAATTTATTGCAATTTTCATCTAAACATAGAAATTCAGGATTTTCATTCCTTGTTTTGCTTGTGTTTTTGGAGAAGATCTGTATTGTTTTCTGAGGAAATCTTACCCTCTTTGTGCCGATATGGAGTAGAATCGTGTTATCAATGGTGAGAAAATAACATTTTAGTGGGTTTTCTGAAGGACATGCTCAATTTTCCTCTTAAAATAATCAGGTACAACAGTGAGTTCCATACCTGAACTGCATTAATCTGACATCTTAGGGAATATCTTTCCTTCACTCGTTTCCTCTTATTTTATTGTTGAAATACTGTTTTCTCTATTGGTGGTTTAGTCACCTAGTCATGTCCAGTTCTTTGAGACCCCATGGGATTTGTGGACTGCCAGGTTCCTCTGTTCATGGAATTCTCTAGGCAAGAATACTGGAGTGGGTTCCCATGCACTCCTCCAGGGTATCTTCCTGACCCAGAGATTGAACCCCTGTCTCTTATACCTCCTGACTTGGCAGGCGGGTTCTTTACCAGGAGTGCCACATTTTAGGAGATGTTTCAAAAGTCACCTGTAACAAATACATGAAGTTATTCACAGAAGAGTGTTGGGGGGGGTGTCTACATATGACAGGTGCCCTTCTGAACACAAGTAACAAGCTTCACGTCCCAAAGAACCGTCCTTCCTCCGAGTAACCGACGCACCTCTATCGTTTAGGTCTTTGGAGCCTTCCAACCTATTGTGTTTCGCTCCTTGTTCTGGACGCCAGGGCATGGGAGGAGAATGTACGATCACCCCTGACAAGTGTTCTGGGTCTTGCGGTGTTTGCCTTGGTGTCAGTCTTCCCCTCACCTTCCTCTCTCTGCTCTGCCTTTTCTCCCCTCCCTCTTCAATTTCTCACTCATTTTCACATCCATGTCGTTTTTACATGTTTGTGTACTGCCTAAAACCCCTTTGATGGACAAGAAAAGCAAGCAGGATATAGATATAGATAAAGATATAGGTAACATAGATATAGGTATAAACACAGACATAGATGGATCTTTAGCAAGCTACCCAGGTACCTGCTCTCTGTTGAAATTATTTTTGATGGTATATCTTCCGTAAAACACCTAGATGATTTGAAAACCTTAGGTTGCAAAGAATGAAGTCACCTTTTTACAACATCCTGAGAGAAAATTACAAACACCTCTGGCTAAGAGATTGTGATATCCTTTATGTTTGACATGAATGATGACTCAGCTATTGGGATCAAAAGGGATGGAGAGGATCACAAGCAGTGAGAAGTAGAACTGAGTCCCTAAATAATACCCAGAATGGTTTAATTGGAATAAAAAGAAATTGGATGTAAGTTCTTTGAATGGGAGCCCCCACTGGGGTGTTAGGGCTCCCACCAAGGGGGAGTCCAGAGGTAATAAGGTGGTTTAACATTTGAGTTCCTAGTACTTAACGTGGAGAAATACTACAGACCAGGACAGAGGAACAAAAGAGATTAGGAACCAGTCTAGAGCACATTTTGTTTAGGAAACCAAGAGAGAAAAAGCCATCACTCTTTTTTTAAGATCTTACAGTTTAAAAAATGGACTTAATTCTTTCAGTTTTATATTTTAAAAATGAATTCGACTTCTGCTGTATTGCTTGAAAGCCTGTAAATATTTATGAAGCTATCTTCATCACATACTGAAAAAACAGAATAGAGTATGTGAATACCCATGTTCCGCATTCTCAGAAAGTTATTGGCAGAATACAGCCATTAGAGACCAGCTTTAAGTTGAGAAAGCAGACAGCCATTAACTTCATTTGTTATAATTATGCCAAACTAGATGTTTTCTGTAATGTTTTAAGCATTTAAAGTTGCCATGTTGCTGTTTTGTCACAAAGTAAAAAAATCTTGTTAAAAAAGTAACAGAAATAAAAATTGAGGATGCATTTCTGAAATACGTATAGCATTCATTTCATCAGGGAAACGACTGTTTCCCTTGTTCCTGGTATGCTTCATATGTGTAGCAGTGCCTCTGAGTTGAACACTGCACCAATGAATAGCACAGTGAACAGAGAGTGTCCCAGGGATGGGAATCATCAAGAGGCACTGAGTGAGTGGTGTATGGTAAAGAGAAGTTTTCATCAGTCGCATCTTAGAGGTAGCACAGGAGAGGTAGGCTGCAGGCTTCTAGAAAGATTCCCCAGTAACTTCACGGCTCACCAGTCCCCAGGTTGAGCACCCACACTGCCTTCGCCTTTTGTATCAATGACTTCTTGTGTTTCTCTTGAATCGAAATAATATATGTGTAAATACGGCTGGTAGGCCGTACTGTGCACATCGAAAAGCTTCCGGTGTTTGGCTCCGACTCTGTTTAAACAACCACACTGCAGTCCAGCAGCCGCAGTCACGTCCGCAGAGCCCACTGGTTTCACAGCCCGTCTGTGGGCAGGTCAAGCAGAGATGACATCACCCCATAAGCTAGTCTAGTTCCAGGGGCCCCAGGAGGTCAAACTGATTTGGGAAGCTCTCATGACCTGGTCTGATCTTAGGCTGACCCTAGTCAGAAAATTTCCCAAAGTTGGTAAATTTCTGGACCATCTCAGGCATTAATCCATTTTGGGCGGAGGGGTGTCTGAGTGATCGTGAATTGCATGAGAGTCTTGAGTCTGCCTTGAGTCAGACACAGGCCCCTAGACAGGGCAACTAGTGTGGTCTCCACCATGGAGCAAACAGAACTTGCTTCCTTCCTCCCATCCTCCATGAGCCCCTGAGAAACTGGCCTGTGGACACCCTGCTTTCTGGCTCGTGGCCTCTAGCACCCCGAGGAACTAAAAGCCTGTGGTTGTGAGCAGACCTTCCAGTCATGAGTAACAGCAGCCTTGAGAACTCCAGAAACAAAGGGCTTTTACTTTGAGTTTTAACCCTGAATTCCTGCTTCTTGCTTTGACTTTGACTTGGTTGCTGAGGTGACAACTCAGGGCCACGGTGAGATTTTAGACCTGAGACACCTTCCCTGGTCCTCTAGCACGTGCCACGTGGCTTCCAGGCTTAGCTTCTGGATTGTCTCAGTGACCTCAGAATCACGGGTTGAGTGCCCAGCATGGATTTACATGCCCTTCAGGTGATACCCGCCCTCCCTCTTCCAGAGGGGCACCCAGCACCGCCCCTGTCACCCCTGGCAGAGTCAGTTTCGGGGTCAGCACAGAATTTGAATTTCACGCCATCTGGGGTGCTGCCTGTGAAGGGCATCTAAAATTAGTTCTCAGGGTCTGGCTGAGAAGCTGTTTGCGTAGCTGGGCACATCCGTGTAATTAAGGAAGTGGGTCATGTCAGTGCAACTTCAGGTGGGCTAGCAGGAGCCCAAAAGAATGCGGGGGCGGGGGCATAGCTCAGAGAAGAATTTAAATACATGTATAACTGAAGTGCATGGATACGTCCCGAACCACGCGGTGGTTTCCCATGTGAAGTGGCCGGCCCCTGATGAGCACTGCTCTTGCTCCTGCAGGCTGTGCTGTTAATTTCATGCCCACCTGTGCCGTGACCATGACCATGACTGTGGCGGTGACCCCGGTATGCATTCACGCTGAGATGCTCTCCTCGAAGCGGATCTGGGGGGGTACCTCCTGTCTCTCTACTCTGTATCTGCAGCAAATAAAAGGATAAAGCAGGAGGGAAAGAAGAGGGGGCTGCCAAGGATTAGAGAAGAATGTTGTCAGACCAGGGACTGAGTATCGGAAAATTCCAAGGAATCCAGAGAGGCTGTGATTCCACACCCCAGCTCCCATCTCAGCCCCTTCCTCATCCTCTGAGTGGCCCCCTCTTCCATACACCCTCGTGTTCAGGAATTTAGTCACAGTTCCAAGTTCTGGTTTATAATTCCTGCAGAGGACTTAGGTAGATGCTCCTCTTCCTGGTGAGGCTGCTGCTTAGTGAGGTTGATAAAGATACTGTGGGAAACATCCTGTCCTGATAGAAGCTGCTGGAGACACCTGGAGACTGGGGCAGTGGGTGGACCAGGGGCAGTTTCCACCTGACTCAACTCCTTCCTCCTGCCACGACTGCAAACCTTGAGCCACACCCTTGTCCCTGTGTGTCCATCATACCAGCATCACCTAAGAGCCCCCAGAGGCTGTGACTGACACAGAGAAAGGATGCCAGGGAGAAGGAACACATTTTCCAGGTGTTCATCGCTTGGACTTAGTGAAATTCACTAAAATCCAAAATATTCCAATTGGCTGTGTTTGAGTCTTTTTCTTTTTTGTCTTCTTTTATTGCCGTCATTTTTAAAGTACTTTACGATGGATTTTTAAAATCCTCAATTATATATTTACCCAATAGTCCTTAATTATAGACCATCATGTAATTACATAATTATGGACTTTCAGAAATGTATATTACTACTTCATAGTCCGTACGGAGCTGTTATGGACTGTTGTGCAATTGTATAATTAGAGATGTGATGAAGTACATGCTGTTTATGTGATAGCCTGAGCCGTTGTAGTGGGTCACGTCAAGATCCACCCATAGAATGTTCTGGATGTCTCGTCATTGCCAGTCTGCTGGCTGGCCATGGTCTTGATCCAAAGGGAACTCATCAGACCATAAGTGACCATGTGTGGACTCAAGAGAACAGGGCTGTCACAGAGAATGAAGAAGACGAGGTAATTGCAAATTATCCTTAACAACATTTCGGACTATAACGCACATTGTACTAAAAAATCGTATCTTTCAGGTATCTGAGGAGAAACGCGTTTCATTTTTCAAAGTTAATATAACACGGTGTGAAAAGTGAACATGGATGCTATGTGATAGGCCACCGTCCTTAGCAGACCAGCTAACAAAGTCATTGACTACCCGTTGAAAACCTGTCAATTTTTTGCTGAATTTAGGAGCCTGGTGAGAGAGACACTTCCTGTAGGGAGAATGCCATTCTAACATGTATACTATCATGTGAATTGAATCGCCAGTCTATGTCTGACGCAGGATGCAGCATGCTTGGGGCTGGTGCATGGGGATGACCCAGAGAGATGTTATGGGGAGGGAGGTGGGAGGGGGTTCATGTTTGGGAATGCATGTAAGAATTAAAGATTTTAAAATTTAAAAAAAAAAAAAAGAAAAATTTTCATGTAGGAATGCTGCTCAATACACATAAGATGCTGTGGTCCAAAATCAATGATGTTCCCATTTTATGTTATTTCTGCAAAAAAGGTGACAGTCTCTCAAAGAGCAATCCTTCAAGAAGGAGGAATGTATCCAGTCAGAACTTTAGTTTCGACCACAGTCCCGTGGTGCTGCGTGTTCGTGGTCACCGGGAAGATGCCCAGCCTCTGCAGTCGGGCCAGTTCTGCTCACTCTGCCAGGTCTGCCTGTTGCAGCCGGGGCCGATGTGGGCATGTCCGTGGGATGGAAACCCTGGTTAGCAGGCATGGCTTAGGATGAAATTAACAGCCTCACTGGCCTGGTATTTTCCAAACATGCACCAATCTGTTTCATTGACTAGGGGGCGGTGAGCGGGAGACAGAGACAGGAAAGGAAACCTGTAAACCCTCACCCCACCCCTTCCAGTCAGGCCCTCAGACCACACAGGAAAAGCATCTGGTCCTACACGACGACATTTTAGTGGACAATTTCTAAAACTGATTCCTTAGAATGAGAACTTTCTTATAGTCTTTTTGTTTGTTCCATGACAAGCACCCCTGACAACCTCCTTTGCCGTGCCATTAGAGGGCTTCTGGATCCTGAAACGATATGCAAGAGCAAAAGCAAAAACCGAGTCACATTGTGAGTTGCTGGAGAGCAGTTTGCTGGAAGAATGAGACCCTCACGCAAATAGACTTCTTAACCGTGGGGCTCCTCCGAACATTTGATGTTTAAAAAGGCACAGTAAGAACACATTGCAAGAACAACCTTATTTTATAAAACCGGGAATGCAAAAAAAAAAAAAAAAAAACTTGAGAAAATGTCACCCAAGCGATTCCGTGTGCCTGGGTGGAAACTTCCTGGCTTCTAGGTGAGGAGGATGGCTGTAACTACAGGAACCACCCACAGCAGCCCCTCCCAGCTGGGAGCTAGAGCCAGCTTAACCTTTCAAGTGCTAATGGAGAAAATAGTTTGACCTCCAGTGGGAAGCACTCGCACGCAGGCAGCAGCATGGAAAATTAGAAAACAAACAAAAACAAGGATTAGTTAGATTTTGGTTCACCTCAGGACTTCAGAGGAAGCATCTTCACTAGTCACCACATTAGGTAAATAAACAGATGTGATTAAAGGAGCAAGGTTTAGGGGGTTTAATTAACATAAATTCACAACAGCTTGTCAGGAACCACATTTCAGCAAAGGCACCGTATCACGCTTATGATTTCAAATAGATCCAAGTGGAAATGGCCCATGCGATCCACACACAGATTTCTGCTCCAATTTTCACAACATCCAGAAGGTGATATCTCTGCAGTGCTGTGATCGAGAGGTGCAGGGCAAGCCATGTAACTTTCAGCAACCGTGCCAGTGGCCGCCAGACATCTGGCGCTTTCACGAGTCTGCGCGTGAATAGCATCTTGTTGGCAAAAGTCGTGTAAGGAGTAATGAGGTTGCTCTGTGGTCCATATTTCATATAAATACCTGTAGAAACCAATATCTGTTTCAGAAAGAAACAGACTATGGTTTGCATAAATCTTTCTTCTCAAGCAGACTTACCCACAAACTTCTGTATAAAGTCTCTTTCGGAAGGATTCTTTGACTCTGGGTAATGTGTTCGTCAAGGTAACTGCTTATTAAAAAAATTGAGAAAAGAAACCTCTTGAGTTATGCCTGCCATTGCTCACGTCTTCAATAATGTTTTATCATTATCCCAACTTTATCACATAAAGGCCAACATACACGATCACACCACACAAACAGCTCTTTGGGCAGTGGCGCTGCTATAGAATGAATGCCTGCTGTTGTTCAGTCACTTAGCTGTGCCTGACTCCTTTTGACCCTATAGACTGCAGCCTGCCAGGCGTCCCTGTCCTCCACTATCTCCCAGAGTTTGCTCAAACTCATATCCACTGAGTTGGTGATGCTATCTAACCGTCTCATCCTCTGCCACCCCCTTCTCCTCCTGTCTTCAATCTTTCCCAGCATCAGGGTCTTTGCCAGTGAGTTGGCTCTTGGCATCAGGTGGCCAAAGTATCAGAGCTTCAGTTTCACCATCAGTCCTTCCAATGAATATTCAGGGTTGATTTCCTTTAGGAGGGACTCGTTTGACCTCTTTGCTGTCCAGGAGACTCTCAGGGGTCTTCTCCAGCAGCACAGCTTGTATCCTCTCAAATCTGTGTGTTATTGAAACCCTAACCCCCAAGGTGATGGTGTTAGGTGGTAGGACCTCTGGGATGATGATGTTGCAAGGGTGGAAGCTCCATGAATGTGATCAGTGCCCTGTCAGAGGCCTGGGAAAACCAGTGCTCTCTCTGCCACGTGAGGGCACAGGAGAAGCCCCCTCTGTGGACCGGGAGGCAGGTCCTCATCAGACCCCAGATCAGCTTGTGCCAGGATCTTGGCTTCCCCACCTCCAGAACAGTAAGAAAGAAACGTTTGCTGTTCTAGCCCCCATGAGTGGTACTTTTTGTTATAGCAGCTCAAACAGACTAAGACAGAGGTCCAACTGGCTGTTCAAAACATCCTGCAATGCTTTAGGTGTTAGGAGCCAAAAGTCAAATTAGAGTCAGTAACGACACAGACGTATTCTTCAAGTGGACTGCCTCCTGGCCTGGTGGGGCACATGCATAGCTTTACCACCTATTAATGAGACTGAGTCTTACTCTACACCAGCACTCTCAAAGTCTAAGCAACTTAGGGGAACAAACCTTCATCTCTCAAGAAACTTGCAGTTGAGGGACAAGGCATAAATATGCAGCGAGAACATTTCCATACAGGATTGCACGCACTGAGGCAGGGGTGCAGGAAGCCCAGAAGATCAAGGGGAAGTCACAGTGGACTTCTAGGATAAGCAGTGTGGCGCTGGCTCGCCACCAAACAATGCCAAGGTGAGCATTGGTACTGCTGCCTCAGGGGCCTCCCTGGTAGCTCAGCTGGTAAAGAATCTATCTGCCTGTAGGAGATGGGGATGCAGGAGACTCCAGTTCAACTCCTGGGTCAGGAAGGTCACCTGGAGAAGGGATAGGCCACCCACTCCAGTGTTCCTGCCTGGAGAATCCCCATGGACAGAGGAGCCTGGTGGGCTATAGGCCGTGGGGTTGCAAAGAGTCGGACACAACTGAGTGACTAAGCACGGCATAGTGCCATCTCAAAATATGTTCAATAAATAATGGATATGTAGGGTGATGTTGGCTTGTTACCAACTAGTGCCGAATTGGACATTGGCAGTGCTGCCTCAAAATAAATTCAAAAAATAATTGATATGAATTGAACAGTGGTAGTGCTCCCTTAAAATATACTCGGTAAGTATCCAATAATGTATATGTTTCAAAGACGTTTAAATTTAAAAGCTTGCAAATCCTGATGCCAACAATGTGTCATCAAGCAGAATAGACATCTGCAAAATGTCAGCAAACTGATTCTAAAATATTCAGGGGAGATGAACAATTGCACACGTGGTCTCCTGGTGGGACAGGACCCTCGTGAGCAGGTGATTCTGACCTGCCCAGGTAAAGGTGAAGGCACCTATGACTGTGGGTCAGACAGCAATCATATAAAAAAAAAGCATCTGCAGTGTAAACCCACCAGATCCCAAATTAAAATACACATCCGCAGACTCGTAAAGGAGATACGAGCGTCCACGGTCGCTGGGACTACTCTTCCTGATAAAGCATCCTTTTTAACAAAACTGAAAATCAATGATAGAAGAAGTTTCCAAATTGACACGAGCCTTTTGAGAAACTGAAAATAGATCTTCCTGTCAAAGGCTAACAGTGCTGTCCTCTGTCTGGACGACACAGGGAGCAAAATTATCCGATTTTCATTTCCTCCATTTCACTCCGCACTGGTAAAACGTGTGAGTATCGATTCATCCGCTGAAACAAAAACCAGACGAGCTCTTCACCCCAGCAGGGTCAGATGGGTTTGAGGGGGTCTAATTATACCTGGAGAGAGCGTATAAATCTTCCCCAGTCATTACGGGGGCGGTTTGCGTCCACAGGCATCATTCGAATCCCCTTAACCCACCACATTTCCTCCCTTTGTTTTATGGGAGGTCATGGGTCCCAGAGTTAATATTATCATGCTTCACAGACTTTCAAATTTGTATCGGAAATAAGATTTGCTGCATGAGAAAGCTGGTATGCTCCTCTGTTTGCACAAGCGAATCTATAACTATGCATGGCAACTGTCTCTCTGCACACACACAGGAAATACAGATAACAGGAAGTACACACATATATGCTTTCACTTTTCACTCTCGGGCCCGCCGTAAAGATCTGATTTCTAGGTCATCACTCTAGGACATAAAATATTTACGTCCCCAAGAACATCTTGAATTTCTCCAAATTATATCATTATATTAGGCATGCTTAATATTCCACCAGAAAAACAGTAGGTTATATGAAAATAAACTAATTCTATATAAATAATCAATATAAGTATTGAAGTTATTATTAACATGTCCATATAATATTTGTTTAAAGTTGATTGCATTTTTTTTTTGGTTTTTTCAGTTACAAATCAACTTCAGATGAATTACACCAAAGGTTATTTGCCTTGATATTTTTTAAAAGGAGTAGAATATTGTGTTTCTTTTATATAGAAACAGCACCAAAATAAGGAAATGTGATAAACTTACCTCAAAAGTACCAGGCTTTTGTAATAGTTTCAGGAAAGTGATTATGGGATCTATTTATCAAAGGAACCAAAGGGTCTGACTGAATGCCATACCTGGGACGCGCTAAAGGTGACCCTGGCATTTTTATTGCTGAGTTTTTCCTCCCTCTCCTGGGCACACTCATGAATCGGCATTGTGCACCACAGGTCATTTGGCAACCTGCTTTGTTTGCTCATGGACATTTTTCCAAGTCAGCGAATGTGGATTTACATCATTCTTTTTAATAGCTGAATAGTATAGATGTTCACTAATTTATTTAACAGATCCCCTTTGATGAACATTTAGGTCGATTCCCATTTCCTCCAATATAAATAATGTTGTAATGAACATTATCGTACATATATCTTGGCTTGACTTACCTAATTCTTTCCATTAAATATATCAGAATCAAACTTGACCCTTAAAAGTAAGCTTATTTTAAGTTTTGATCACTTTTATACATTTTGTCAAATTATCCAGAAAGTGTCAGTGTTTGTGCCAGTTCTGACCCATAAAATGCAAAAGGGTAGCTTTTTTTTTTGTTGTTTTCTTCCAAGATGATGCTGGACAAATGAAATTTCCAGGTCATTTTTATTATAGTAAGTTGACTACTGGTGAAGTGGAATATCTTTTCATATTTTATTTGTTATGCATATTTCTTCTTTTGTGAATTCTCTAACAATTTGCACTTCACATGCTTTGTAATTAGAGTTGTGTTCCGTTTATTACTATGTAAGCCTTCTTGGATGCTTGATACATATGCTGCTGTTTACGCAGGAATCTTTGCTGACATGAAATTTATTTTAGTGTGAAAGGTGATGCAGAGCTCCACTTTAGTTTTTACAGCCTTGTGCATTAATTTGATATTTTTCCTTGATGATCTGAGGTATGCATAGACAGAGGGGCCTGGTGGGCTAAGACTGTGTGTCCGTGGGGTTGCAGTGAGTCGGACACGCCTGAAAGAATAGACCACCTCTTTCACATTTCTAAATCTCTCTTTGTGTGTACACACGTTTCTGGGTGGGCTCCTCTCTCCACGTGGCTGATTCGGGTTTATTACTGAACTTTGTAATGGATAATAACCACCAGAGGGGACAACCTCCTTCCCCCTCCTGCTCGGAGATGGGACAGGGGTCAGAGGGCCCCTCCAGATTCCTGACGGGGCGCTTCCCGGCTGTGTAACCTCGACAACTTGCTCAGCCTCTAAAATGGACAGAAAGACTGCAGCAGCGCCTCAGAGTGGCTTTTCTGAGAGGAGTGGCCTGGGAAGCACAGGATCAGCCACAGAGCAGGGCCATCTCGTGGGTCATCGCCAGGATGTTCCTGACTATTCAAAGACATTCCTTTTTCTAGACAAATTTTGGAAGCGGTTTTAGAAAATTAACTCATTGCGAATGGGTTGGAATTTTCACGGGTATTATATGAAACATATTAATCTATACACGGATACTGGGCAACTGGAGTCTTATTGATACTGAACACTGCCAGCCAAGACTAAGGTACTTTATTTAAGATTTATCTTGTCTGCCTTAGCATCGTGTTACAGCTTCCCACATCGGCCAGCACTTCCAGAAGAAACGTGAGCATAGCCAAAGAGGGGGAGAGAACGTTCTGCTTCGAGCATGAGCAGAATGGCTCTGTGCTTCTTCTGGACCTCGTGCATGAAGCTGATTTCCTCCTCAGCCTTCCGGCTGTCCACCTGGCTCTGCGCGTCCGCCGGCACCATCTCCACGTTCACTCTGGTTGCTGTTGGAACTTAGGAGGAGGCCGCAGCCACCCCAGGATGTGTTCCGCAGGGACTTCTCATCTCACTGTCCAGGGCGGGGAACAGGGAGCCAGGGCGAGGCCTGTTTACAGCCCAATCAAGTCCCGTTTCTGCCCCGAGAGAAGCATTTCAAAGATGGGGCCATACCCTAGTTCAGAAAGGATATTTTCTCTTAGACATTGACATTTTAACTCCATTTTGGTCATTTTTGTGGTCTAGTCATTTAGGTAAGTGTGCATTATACTACTATGCTTTGGTTATTTGAAGTGTATAAATTTTTTCCAGTAATAGAATGAAAACGGTTTTAAAAAATGCAAGGAAAATCCTGTGTTTTCAGTTAGGAGCATGGTTAGAGAAACGGGGAAACGGCTTCAAGGAGCCAGCATCACAGGCCCAGCTCTTCTCTTATGAGGCTTCGGGCTTCAGCACTGGGGTTTAACTGCCGAAGCTTCACTTTGCTTTTTGATGAAGTTGTTATCACGATGATTTTCTCATAAGTCTGTAGTGAGGTTTCTATGTGCACAGTGTGTGGCTTTATTGATTAACAGTGAGTTCTCTGTTATTATAATAAATATTATAAAGCTTGAGGACTTGAGATGATGAGCTTTTTGCTCTTGGATAACTGAATTAGTGATGTTAACGATAACTTCAAGAAATACAACTGCCTGTAGCCGGATATTTTAAAAGATTAGAAATCAGATATGTCAAGGTTGTTTTGTATGGTAAAATAAATAATCGGTGCTAATTATAAGAGGGTCCTTATGCACTGATAATCAAACAGCTTGACACATGAGCCTGGATGGTTCCTGTTCTACAGCGGTGGGTAACTGGAGTACACACAGCCAGGCCCTCACTCTTCCTTAGAAGATGGTCCAAGATCTATTAAACCACAACTTCTACTAGAGTCATATTACACCACCAAATTGTGTGTGTGTATGTGTGTGTGTGTGTGTGTGTGTGTGTGTGTGTGTGTGTGCTTAATCACTAGGCTGTGTCCAACTCATTGTGACCCCATGGACTGTAGCCTGCCAGGCTCCTCTGTCCATGGGATTCTTTAGGCAAGAATACCAGAGTGGGTTGCCATTTCCTTCTCCAGGGGATCTTCTTCCAGATCCAGGGATAGAACCCACACAGGAGGATTCTTTACCGGCTGAGCCACAAGGGAAGCCCAAGAATACTGGAGTGGGTAGCCTGTCCCTTCTCCAGTGGATCTTCCAAACCCAGGAATTCAACCGGGATCTCCTGCATTGCAGGTGGATTCTTTACCAACTGAGCTATCAGGGAAGCCCCTTGCATTGGCAGGGGTATTCTTTACCAGTCGCACCACCTGGAAAGTGAGAAGCCCATATAAGGACCCCATATTTTCACTATCATATTTTCTACTGTTCTTAGAAAAGTACTCAGCACAAAATTGGTTTTCAATTAATATTTTCTCAAGGTAAAATTTAGGATTTCATGATGTTAATAACAGTGATTTTAAGCATTAAGGAAAACCAAAAAGAAAGGGGAGTGTTGTCCGCTACTTAAAGTTCTTTGCATCTTGCCTGTACTAGATAATAACAACCTAATTACTGCAAGAAGATCCAACCGGTGCATCCTAAAGGAGATCAGTCCTGGGTGTTCATTGGAAGGACTGATGATGAAGCTGAAACTCCAATACTTTGGCCACCTCATGCGAAGAGTTGACTCATTGGAAAAGACCCTGATGCTGGGAGGGATTGGGGGCAGGAGGAGAAGGGGACGACAGAGGATGAGATGGCTGGATGGCATCACCGACTTGATGGACGTGAGTCTGAGTGAACTCCGGGAGTTGGTGATGGACAGGGAGGCCTGGCTTGCTGCGATTCATGGGGTCGCAAAGAGTTGGACATGACTAAGCGACTGAACTGAACTGAACTGAATTCTTCTCTAGAGAGCAAAGGGCAGTTTTCCAAGCTGTCCTTTAAAAACTGGGCTAGAGATTCACACAGACACTTTAACAAAGTATTCAGACATCAAATAAGCACATAAAAAGATGCCCACCATTTTAGCAATTAAGGAAATGCAAGTTAAAATGATGAGGTACTGCTCCATACTTATTAGAATAGAAACGACTATAAATAAACAAAGTTGACAGTTCCACCCAGGATCAGGACAGCCAGTGGAAACCACGCAGAGCAGCCTCAAAAATCAATGGGCAAACTGAGATTGCTCAGTGACCTTTAAGCATATTCTTGGAGACTTTCAAAACACTTTCATTGTTGGTTTTTGATGTAGAGGAAAATGAATAGTGAAACTAATATGAATTTAGTACATTGTAATTGAAAACATTAGAAACAGTGAGAATTAAAATGGTTGGCTTCTCCGGAAGAAGATTTCTCAAGAGTAGTTTGAACAGTACAGTAGTTCCTTTTTTCACGACTTCCACCACAGGGGGAGCCTTTACTATACCCGGGTGAGCTATCTTGCTCCTCTCTGAGCTTGCATCAGCATCCAGTGCTGTGTCCTTCCTCTAGATGTGGAGAAAGGCTCCGAGATGGCTGCAGCCTGAGGTTCGTGCTGGTGTCTCTTCCCGGGGATGCCTTTGCCGGTGGTCCTGACCAGGACTGCACCATCCAAGTCTTTGACTGAAGCTTCACTTCCAAGGCTGATGCTTCATTTCTTTTTGTACATTCAACTCTTTCGGCTGATTTTCTCTTCCAGCTGTTCGTTTTTGCAAAGTGTCACTGGAGGACTCAGGCAGGTGACAGGACCAGGCACCATGCTGTCTATGTCTGGATGGGACCTCAGACGTGCACCGACCAGTCCAGCTGGTGTGATGGACTCGGTGCCAGCGGTCACTGGTCGTGACCTGAGGCTGTCACTTATGGGTGAAGTGGCTTGTGGACCCATGATCCAACAGCAGTGTCTGTCTTTGATGAAATTACTCATAGTGAATATTCCCTGGTGATGAAGTTTCAACCATGTTGTGGGGCTGATATTAATTAAACCATGGGAAGTGAAACCCGAGGTACCAGAGGCCTGCAAACTGAGGATGTGAAGGACTCAGAGCTCTCAGACATTGCTGTGGGCTTGCAGAAGGGCGGCAGCTTCTTACACAAGTAAACATGTACTTAACATGTGACCTGGGGACGCAGCTCCGAGGCGTTTGCCATAAATAAATGTCCACACGAAAACCTGCACACAAATGTTCATAGCAGCTTTCTTGCTACTTGCCAAAAACAGGAAACAACCCAACTTCCTTAAATGGAGGAAGGAATATACAACGGGACACTCTCCAGTGCGGGGAGGGGGAGAGGACTACTGATACGTAAAGCGACAGGGGCGAATCTCATGAGATTGTGCTGAATGTGTGAGGTCACAGGCAGCATGATGCATGATTCCATGTTCAAGACATCCTGGAAGAGGCAGAGCCTTGGGGACTGAGAACCAATCAGGGAAGAGTTTGTCTGCAAAGCAAAAGCAAGCAGCGGGAGATAGGGGGTACCCTGTGCTGGGAGAACTGCTCTGTGCCCTGAGTTTGCCAGAGGTTACATGAATCTGTACGTGTGTTAAAACTTATAGAACTGTACACCAAAAAAAGATAAACAAAAATTAAATTTAGGGATTGTTAAAGAAAAGAGTTGGAATTTCTTCCCTGTTCTTTTAGTAGACTGACTTTGAGGGGGAAAAGGTTTTGCCAAAAGGAAATAGGTTAGTCTATGGCTCCATGCAACGTTCTCTGTAGCCAACCTCTGCATATGATAATTTACTGTAATAATAAAAGCACCGAAAATGTAGCCATCTAAAATTATGTTGTAACTCTCATGAGTGGGGAAGAAAGGAAAAGTTCACGGGAAGAGGATTTGAACAAAAGTTAATTGTCACACTTGAGAGAAAGGTGGAATGGCAATGCTTAAACAGGGGAGTCAAGACCCCGACTGGTGTGACAATGTAATGCGGAGACAAGAGGGAAATAATGAACCATCTGCTGAAAGGGCTCCAAGCAGGTGCCTCAGGGGCTGGTGGAGCTGAGAGAAGGGATGCAATCCGAGTCCAGCTTTTCTGTGACAATTTTTGCAGAACAACTTTGCAATTGTGCATATCTTAATAAAAATAAAATCTTTCTGAAAAGTAAAGAACCAGGTAATATGTGGCAAAAAGCGAGAGTACATTAACCATTTTTACACCAAAACATGACAGCGGTTTTTTTGAAAAGTGAGTTCTGGAATATGCTTGCTTTATTTCTTTTGTCATTTTATATTATTTATGTTTTAAATAAGGTTTATAATTCAATATTTTTGAAGTACATGCATTTCTTTTACCCTAAGGAAAAATAACATTTCAAAAATTATTGGTATGGGAAGATTAATTCAACATCTACAATGACCCAAATATACTGGCATCATCTTACTTCTCATCATAAGTCAGAAATAACTACACAGAATCTCTAAAGTTTTTCTTTCTGGGAGATTTGGGTGGTCCCAAATGATCTTTCTAAACCAGGCAGGATCAAGGCATCCTTTGCGCGTAGAGAGGTTGATTTCTTCCCAGGTGGTGCTAGTAGTAAAGAATCTGCCTGCCAGTGCAGAGACTCAAGAGATGGGGCTTTGATCCCTGGGTTGGAAGATCCCCTGGAGAAGGAAATGGCAACCCACTCTGGTATTCTTGCCTGGAAAATCCCGTGGACAGCGGAGCCTGACGGACTACAGTCCATGGGGTTGCAAAGATTAGGACACAATTGATCACATATACAACACAGCACAGGCCAGCTTCTATGTGACACTGTGTTTATTCATATTTTGGTACATAGTTAAGATGTGTTTTAAGTCAGGAGTCTCATACCTCCAGTCTAATGCCTGATGATATGAGATGGAGCTGATGAAATAAGAGTAGAAATAAAGCGCACAATACATACACAGAAAATGTCTTCGAATCATCCTGAAACCATCTCCCCTCAAGTCCATGGAAAAATTGTGTTCCAGGAAACTGGTCCCCAGTGCCAAAAAAGGTTGGAAACTGCTGTTTCCAGTGATTCAGCTAGATTTGTTTTAGCATTCAAGTATAATTCAATGGACTGTATAGTTCATGGGGTCGCAAAGAGTCAGACACAACTGAACAACTCTTCCTTTCATAAACCGTGAAACTAAATAATAGACAAGTTTTAAAAAGACTTTCAGGTATATTCTTAATGTAGGTACATATTTTCTAGAAAGATAACTTAATACATACAATGCATTTTTCTGCAAATGTTTCATTTTGGATATCAAACTATTGCCACTTGACTAGTTTTTGTAATATCACTTTCTGAGTGACACCTTGAAAATATATATAATTCTTGAAAATACTTTTGTCTGTTTATATGTATTAAAAAGTCCAATAAGATTTGCATGGGCTCGAAAATAGATCAGCAGAATTTCCACTTGGAAACTTGCCTGCTTGTCTCTAATTTGTTTATAACACAATGAGTCAACCTCGATGGTAAAAGATTTCAGAAGACATGCCTTATATAACTGTGATTATAATGTGCATTTATTCCGTGCTGTCCACTGACATCAAAGGGTACATTTCCTTTTGCCCTTAACTGTTCTGCCCAACTTTGAAGATGCTTGGGAAAACCACAAGTAAAGAGTCCCGCTAATCGGGGCCCACACCAGCATTGTAGAGGAAATACATTTTCCACTATAAAGTGTATCACAATTTCTTTGTAGTCCTAGGATCTGAGGACGGACCTGTCAGCTTTGTTGGCTGGCTCCCTTACGGGGAGCCCTAGTGCCGGACACCTGGTGGGAGGCCCGTGCCAGGGACTGGACACGCATTTTCCCGGGAGAGCAGCTGCTCTAAACATGCAGAGAGAGAGCCAGAGTTGGCCTGTCCATCTGGACGCTGCGGCCTGAAGCACAGAGCTGGACTGACCAGGGGAAGACACGGGAAAGGGCCCAGGGTCCCGGCCCTTTACACCCTGGGGAACCGACTGAGGAGAAACCCGACAAGAGATGGACCAGAACACCAACTTGTTTGTTTTTTATCATTTTTATTTCTTTACCAAACTCACCAAAGTGATCTTTTGAGGTTAAAAGTGGGTTGGGACATTAGCTTCTTAAGCAGATTCAACGGTTGGTTACCAGGATTTTCCAGCCCCAAAGTCACAAGCTTATGAAGTTACTTTAGAAAATCCCTACAAGGTGAATGCTTCGTTAAAAAAAGCACTCATGAAAGGGCTGTCGGTCGTGCAGAGTAAGAACCTGAGGGGAGGTGTGGGAGGAAGGAAGCACTCCTGTGCACCAGGCACTGTGCCCACCACCCTTTGCAGTCATGCATATTATCGTTATCTTTGCAAATGAAACAGAGCTTCAGGGTGGTTAATAAACAGAGCCCAAGTTGCACAGCTAGTCACTGGTGCAGACTGAACTGACACTCACAGCTCTGCTTCCTGGCTCCCACAGCCAAGTGGGAGCTCATGTCACGGTGGGACAGCGGGATGGAGGCCACAGAGCTGGCCCAAGTCCAACCTGGGTGCCAGCTTCATTGTGAGCATCATCTGGACACCAGACTCGTGCCCTGAGCAATAAGTGCTATCCTCTCTGGGCCAGCCCTAGAGTCCAAGGAGTACACAGCCATGACCTGCAGGTCAGTGACATTACCCCTTTCTTCTCTGGACAGAGAACGCCCCACCCTTCCTGGGACTAGCACCTGCTTCTGGTATGGTCTGCCGCCCCTCATGCTGGGCTGTTGCACAAAGGGTGTGCAGGGTTCCTCATTCACCAGCATAAGACTGGATGACTCGACCTCAGCCAAGGGTCCGTCTGAGGAGCTGTGGCCAGAGCCCAGGACGACCAGCCCCCAGCCCACCCAGAAGCAGCAGCTCTCCTGGGAGCCAGAGGATCTAAGTGCTCCAAGGAAGGGTCATGTCAGGACAATGCTGAACTGCTGGAAAGCTCTTCTCCAAGATGGGAATTCTCCTGGAAACAATGGACTTGCCTGGAATTCCTCAAGGGTTAGCGGTGGGGGCACCTGCCTAAGACTCAGGATGCTGACCTCATCGGGGGTCTGTGTACCCTGGGATTTGCAGGGCGTGAGGTCCTGTTGGAAGCGGGAGGACACTTCCAGTAGGAGACAGAGAAGGAGCCCAGGAACCGGCCCTCTGCCCTGTGCAGTCCTTGTGCAGGTGGGCTGGCTGGTTAGTGATCCTCTGAGATGCAGAACTCAATTGCCTGGTGTCGAAGGGCTTTCTGGGGGAGCTGCTCGTCCAGGATGATCCAACACGGTTATCACAGGAGGCAGGAGGCTGGTGCGTCCTGGGAGCGGAGAAAAGGTTCTGATGGGGTAGAGGGGTATGAGTGGGTACGACGAGATGCGTATATATAGACATGTCTAGATCTATATATGTATATTGCAGCTTCCCTGGTGGCACAGCGGTAAAGAATCTGCCTGCTAGTGTAGGAGATGTGGGAGACTTGGGTTGGATCCCTGGGTCAGGAAGATTCCTCTGGAGAAGGGCATGGCAACCCAGTATTCTTGCCTGGAGAATTCCATGGACAGAGGAGACTGGTGGGCTACAGTCAACAGGGGTCTCAGTCAGACATAACTGAGTAACTGAACAACAACAACATGGATATTTCTGGATGTATCTGAGCATATATGGGATATACGGGCCCCTCCTCGTGTTTCCATTTTGGTGACTATGGCAAATGTTCTTTCAGCCTGAGAAGGGGCAGACAACCAAACGCTCAGACCCCCTGCAGATGAACGTCAAGGAGCCTCAGCTCCAACATAAACTGGATGGATTGAACTGCTGTCCAGGGTTAAGGTGGATCTGGAATGGTATTGGCGGGGTGGTGGGGAGAAGGTCCCCAGGGCCTTGAAACCAGTCGCAACAGCAGGACGTGGCCGATTCCCTGGGTCACCCACAGATAGGCCAGGGCAGATCCAGGGAGGGGATCACGTGGACAAGAGGAACAGGTCCGTGTGGCCCAGGATGCTGGCACCGCCACCCAACCCCTGGGTCCAGCCTGGGACATGATGGCTCCCATCACTCCCCTTGGCTTCTGGCTGACCCACCTCGAGTGCTCCCTTCCTGCCTCTTCCAGATGTGCAGGGTCAGCTCCATCCAGGGGCAGGGTTCACAGTGTCCAGAGGCAGCCCCACCCACAGGGGGGTTGCGGTGGCTACGGCTCAGCTCCCCTCCTTCAGGGGACCCTCCTCGTGCTGGTGTGGGGTCTGGGCCCCTGTTCCCTCTGGCAATGCCCGTGAGACAAGTGCGGTATTTTCAGAGGTCTGGTTTGGGGGGAAATGTAATAGCATTGGATGCTTTCAGCTATATTGTGGCCACTGTAACAAAGACTGTTTCCTAGGACCACTGTAACAAAGACTGAGTAGCTTAAAACAATAGGAATTTATTTCCTCGGCATCCTGGAGGCCAGAATCCAAGCTCCAGCTGTTTGCTGTGCTGTGGTCCCTGTGAGACTCTGGGGAAGGGTCTGGGGAGGACAGGCCTCCCACCTCTCCCAGCTGCTGGTATGGATGCTGACCCTCACTAGCCCTTGGCCTGTAGACAGGGCCGTCTAGTTTCTGTGTCCACGTGTAGCTTCTCCTGGGTCTCCTCTGTTCCTCGGCCCTCCCTTCTGGTAGGACACCAGTTCCAGGCCAGCTTGCCCACAGTGACTTCATCTAACTTGACCGCATACGCAAAAATGTTATTTCCAATAAGCCACGTTCAAGGGTCAGGACTTGAATGCAGCTTCTAGGGGAGACACAACTCCACTCACCACAGACACTAGCACAAACAAAAGCATCCTCCTGACCCCGAATGACAGGGGTCATTCTGGACAAAAGGAATGGCGGCGGCTCGAATGCCACCGTGAACCACTGGCTTTCCAATGTCGTCTTTCTTATGTGTCCTGGAAGCCAGAACGGCCGTCCAGGGGCCCTGTCTGAAATCTCCTTGGGAAGGACGGTGACCTTCAGCTCCAAGGCCCCCGACTCCCTGTCCTTGGCCTGCTCCAGGACACCCCCTGTGGCTGCCGCCACCCTCTCCCCTTTCCTATCAAATGGCACCTGAATTATTTTATCAATAACCGTGGTGCCATATTTCTAACTGCTAAAAAGGTTAACATCTCCAAGTCGCCGGTTAAGTTCGCGCTGCAGCCTGATGATATACTTAATGGCAGCAAAGCGCCCAGCAAATTTCCTGCAACATTAGCTGCATTTAAAAGTATAATCTTATGCAGCTTTTTCTTGCTCAACAACATTTCAGAATAATGGGGGAACGCGTCTATTTACAAGGGAGAAAATAACACACAGTATTTAACACTCCGTGCGATGCTTACAATTCCTTTAGGTGCAAACCCGTAAAAACAGACAAGGGGCTTGAAATACTCTCTACAAGCAGAAAAGCATTGGAACCTGGGGGACCATAACCAAGTCGCAGGTTATCAAAGGCTGAGGTTTGTCTAATAAGTGGGTGCAGGGCGCACGCGTGTTTTTAGACGTAATTACTATATGCAGAAGGAAAAGGCTTAGCCCTTCTAACTAGCACGTAATGAGCCCCTCATCAATAGGGTCCTTTATAAGGCTTCTCTCTGTGCAGCAGGGCAGAACTGACTGCTGGGCTGCGTGTTTTGTGTCTGGGGCTTTCAGTCTTTCTCCAACGAAAATACATCATTCCGAGCCACTCTTCCAATACATCACAGTCATTTTCGGCACTTGAGCTGCTTTTCTCTCCATTTTTCTCACAAAATCAAGCATCATTACAGCAGGTTTCAAGCGCATGTTAGTGTCTGCAATCTACCCCTGCTTTTCTTTAATATTTCATCATTAAATAGCAAAATAACCTGATATGATCCTAATTTAGTGCCAATTACACTGCATTGATCAAAGTGACCTTTTCATACTGGAGCACAAAAATCAATCCCGCTGTACAACAAATGTCAGGCGGGGAGGGCAACATATAATCTGTGACAATCAAAACATTACTTACCAATGAAATCACCACTGACCCGCACGCCAAGGCAATTTCTGCATCGTGGGTGCTGTTTGTGTCTGCAGCTCATGGTGGGGATCTGGTGGTTCCCTACTGACCGCCCCCAGACACAGCGCTGGGGTCCTCTGTCCCAGTGGCGGTGGGGGTCACATCCTGGAGGCCGGGTCAAAGGAGAAGCCCAGAACGTGCTCAAAGTCCTGACTTGTTCCTGGATCACAAAGGCAGGGGCCCCCAGATCCCTCTCTCAGCAGTTGCCCAGAGTGCTCTGACAGCTCTGCTCGGAAGGACCCCCAGGCTAAGTATCTTTGAGGGGAGGATGTGGGGAAGTAGAACCATCCCACCGTTTTCATGGTGACGGTGACACCTACTAGTCTCCTGGGACCTTGGGTACAGAAATCTAGTTTGATCCAAACAATACCCTTGCCATGTACGATTTCAGTGGGCACAACAGGCTTGTCTTTGTTCCCCAGGAAGTGTCCCTGCCCCCGTGTGACACAGGGACTCTGTAATGGGAACCCCGATGGTACAGGGTGTGTCCCCCCATCCCTGGGGTTGAACTTGAGAAGCAGCGGAGAGCATGGGCAGCAGCTTGGAGAAGCCATGTGTCCTGGTCCTGGCCCCACAGCTGTCTGTGAGACACGGGGCCAATCTCCTGACTTCACTGGTTCTAATTTCATCATCAGTTAAATGCAGAAAGAGGTTTTCTCCACCTCGTGGGGTGGTGTTGGAGTCACATAGTATCTAGTGTCTGGCATGTCATAATAGCTCAATAAATATTAGCTATTACTATAGCAGATAAGCAATAGAAACGCTGGGCTGGAAGAAGCACAAGCCGGAATCAAGACTGCCGGGAGAAACATCAATCACCTCAGATATGCAGATGACACCACCCTTATGGCAGAAAGTGAAGAGGAACTAAAAAGCCTCTTGATGAAAGTGAAAGTGGATAGTGAAAAAGTTGGCTGAAAGCTCAACATTCAGAAAATGATCATGGCATCTGGTCCCATCACTTCATGGCAAATAGATGGGGAAACAGTGGAAACAGTGTCAGACTTTATTTTTTTGAGCTCCAAAATCACTGCAGATAGTGACTGCAGCCATGAAATTAAGACACTTACTCCTTGGAAGAAAAGTTATGACCAACCTAGATAGCATATTCAAAAGCAGAGACATTACTTTGCCGACTAAGGTCCATCTAGTCAAGGCTATGGTTTTTCCAATAGTCATGTATGGATGCGAGAGTTGGACTGTGAAGAAAGTTGAGTGCAGAAAAGTGGATGCTTTTGAACTGTGGTGTTGGAGAAGACTCTTGAGAGTCCCTTGGACTGCAAGGAGATCCAACCAGTCCGTTCTGAAGGAGATCAGCCCTGGGATTTCTTTGGAAGGAATGATGCTAAAGCTGAAACTCCAGTACTTTGGCCACCTCATGGGAAGAGTTGACTCATTGGAAAAGGCCCTGAAGCTGGGAGGGATTGGGGGCAGGAGGAGAAGGGGACAACAGAGGATGAGATGGCTGGATGGCATCACCGACTCGATGGATGTGAGTTTGAGTGAACTTCGGGGGATGGTGACAGACAGGGAGGCTTGGCGTGCTGCGATTCATGGGGTCGCAAAGAGTCGGACATGACTGAGTGACTGAACTGAACTGAACTGATAGCAGATAAAAACTGAGATAGGGTACCAGTCATGGTATTCTTGAAGTAGGAAATAAGTAATCACCCAATTTATATTTAACTAAAATATTCATTGGAAGGACTGATGCTGAAGTTCCAATACTTTGGCCACCTGATATGAAGAGCTGACTCACTAGAAGAGACCCTGATGCTGGGAAAGATGGAAGGCAGGAGAAGAAGAGGGCAGCAGAGGATGAGATGGTTGGATGGCATCCAGGATTCAATAGACTCAATGGACATGCGTTTGCCCAAGCTCAGGGAGATAGTGAACCACAGAGAAGCCTAGCATTCTGCAGTCCATGGGGTCGCAAAGAGTTGGGAATGACTTAGAGAAGGAACAAGAACAGCAAAAATAAAATCATCTTCAGTATAACCTTGTGGGACTCAAAATACTGGGTCAGGTTTGGTGAGCAAACCCATAAAATGCATTTGACTACCAGCGTACAGTCCATGAAAGCTGTCTTTCAAGCACGCCATCGTGTTTACCTTCAACTAGAGAGCCACAGCTCTTTGCTCCCCTTCAGTGGCCCGGAAACCACCAACACGGCCGCAGTGTGCAGGGTGCACAGAGGCTCCTCGCAGCCTAGGCTGGCAGCCAGCTTCCCTGAGGTCTGAACAGACGTGGGGACACGATTTAAGGGGAGGTGCCCAGTGGCCGTCCTCTCCCTGCCCATCCTGACAGCGGTACCCTAGAAACAGGGAGTGGCCACACAAGTGCAGAAAATAGGCTGGAGCACTGTTGGCCTGAGAAGGAGATTCAAACAGTTACGAGAATCTGAAGCTACTCATCACAGATCCCGTGTTCCAGCACCGCTGAGGGCGAGCTGCCCTCAGGTAATGCAAGCGTGCTGGTATGGGGATCCGGTGAGCTCATCTGTTCCTCCCCGGGCCAGTCTAGGAATTCTGGCAAGAAGAGCTAGTGACTTAGGAGCATCCTCTCCACGTTGGCATCACCAGGCCCCCTGGATACCAAGTCCAGGCCCTCAGGGGTTTTCCCAGGGCCCTTGAGGCTAGAGTCTGATGACTCCCGACTGACGGAGCTGGACCCAGTTCCAGGCTGGAGAGTGTAGCCCAGGTACCCTGTGATGAAGCATCTTCAGGCCCACCTGAGCCAGGTGAGAACTCAGCAATGCCCCCAGCCCACGTACAAGCCAGAGCCAGCGCGTTTCACATGGGCGCAGAGTCCCTTCCACTTAATGTAAAAGAGCTCTGTGAGTGGGTTGCTGAGGTGACTCCCTTATTCTTTAACATATTTTCCAATGCAATTTGCTGCTTAACAGCCACACTATAAATGACATGATTAAGTTTTATACATTTCTGTATATTTGATGTATTTACCCAAATGTGGCTGTCGTTTTGTGTATGAGTTCAGATGTTCAGAATGGAATCAACTGTCTGCTTGATTCACTTAAATCAACTAACTTTACAAGGGGAAGCTTGTTTTTTCCAATGTCTTTGTGAAAAAAATAAATGTTCTAATACAAAAATGAAATGCCCGAAAAACACATGGAGGATTTTATAAATAACCTTCACCAAACTTATTTCCACTCTTTTAGAAAAAAATACATCTAAAAATAATCACCATCAGAAAGCTGTTTTCACAATCAGCTACTTTCTAGCTTTCAGTTAAACTCACCGTTTATTCCACCGGATGGTCTGTGTTGGGCTCACTCCCATGACAGTGGAGAGTTTTCACCACTGGGAGGAGAGGTCTTCTGCAGACCACCCATGCCTTTCTCTGGGGTTTGAGAAATTCACTGGCACATTCTCTTGTGTTCTGTTGTGATCAAAACTAGGGCTTCCCAGGTGGTGCTAGTGGTAAAAATCTACCTGCCAGTGCAGGAGACATGAGAGATGCGGGTTTGATCCCTGGGTTGGGAAGGCCCCCTGGAGAAGGGTACAGCAACCCACTCCAGTATTCTTGCCTGGAGAATCCCAGGGACAGAGGAGCCTGGGGTCCCAACCAGCTGGCCATGATTGAAGCGACTTAACACATGGTCCAAACAAAGCAAAGTGAAATTCATCCTAATTCAAAAAGTGGCTCCAAGTAAAAATTGGGTTTACACGCACAAAAACTTGGAGTCTACTTAGTATGCTGTAATTATAATTGACCTTGTAAGAAAAAGGCAGATGAAAAGTAAACCATTACATTGTCCAAACGATTCATTCTACAAGGCCAGCCATTAGGACATTGAGATTCCAATCTTGCCAAGTCAATGTCTCAAGTTTTCACTTTTATCTAGTTGTGACCAGTGTGTGCAACTTACGTTACTAATTTTACGGCCAACGTTACATGTTCTTGTTTGTAATCACCGACATTTCAATGTGCATGGTCTTGTTCACGTTATGAAACAGTGGGCCAAGAGCAAACAAAATAAATTTTGTTGAAATGAATTATGTACTAGAGATATTGCGTGAGTATTAAGACACTTTTATATTTTTAAAAAATCTATTGTGTAAAATGGATAGCTGGTGAGAAGTTGCTTTATAACACTGAAGCCCAGCCTGGAGCTCTGTGATGACCAGAGGCTGGAACTGGGGTGGGGAGGGAGGCTCCCAAGGGAAGGGACATATGTGTAATTATGGCTGATTCGAGATAGATGGCAGAAACCAACATAACACTGTAAAAATGAAAGCACAATTTTTTTTAAAAAAAAAAAGCAGTGAAAGTAGAGGTAATTTTAGAAGAAATGAGGTAGGATTCAGAGGAAAAGAAAGCAATTGGGAAAAAAGCAATAATTGATATTAAAAGTAGATTGGAATATTTGCAGACCTGAGATTCATTATAATTCCTATTAATATTTTTAAAATTCCAAGTTTCTTTACATATAGTGAAAACAAGTCTTAATATACGTTCTTTAGAAATGAAACACCATCTGGCCTAATATAACAATTATCTTCAAGTGGGAGCATTTGATTTTTTTAAAGCATGTCAGATTAATTGATTCCATTTAACTATTTAATAAGAAGGTTGTGTCTTTTTAATATTATCAATCCATTTGATGCCTTTACTAAGCTTTTCTGAAATTCCCACGTTTATGTCACCCAATGGTTTTAAGCTGTATTATTTTCCTCTAAAGTCAGTTGATTGCCATCCCACTTTAAACACATCTATTTTATAGCAATGAAATACTACCTGGGTAGTATTTGGCCCTGATTATGTTTATCATAAGTGTGTTTGTTCTTTCCTAGATGGCCAAACAACTGTCCTAAATTTAATCCTCATGCACTCTATCAAACCAATCATTGTACACGTAATAAATCATGCCCTATTAAAGAAACCAAATTTTCTGGCCCTTAAGATTGGAAAATTATTAACCTAATTCTTTACAAATTGCACAGAAGATAATATCTGATAATCCATTAAGCACAACTTAATCAATGTCTTCCATCATAATGCAAAATGCACTGATAAGAATTCAAGCTCTGCTGATTAAAAGAGTATAATGTAATAGCCTCCATAAGTTTCAGACTGCTGGAAATGAGTATCTTGATAATGAAACAAGCCAAGAAATTAGATTTTCCTTATCCCCTTTTAAATATATTAATATTATGATAAAAACAAGATACAGGTTAACAAACAAACAAACAAAATCTCTAACCAGGAAAACATGGGTATGGAAACCCACTGCAGTACTCTTAAACCTGGAGAATTCCATAGACTGAGGAGCCTGTCAGGCTACAGTCCATAGGGTCTCAAAGAGTTGAATATGACTCTATCGACAGAGCATGCACTTAGCAAGAAAACATAATTAACATTAGAGTCGCTAGAGCATTTAGGTAGAGTGATTTTGTATATTCTCTTGATTCTAGGGACGTGTTCAATTTTAAAGCACAGAAGTCAGTCCAAACTCTTTGAGTTTTTCTTTAGATTACCTTTGCAATCAGTTTATCTGAGAAATGTACAAATCGACTTGATCTAGGAGCCTCCATACGACCCATCAAGCCAATGATTTTAGAGCCACCAGGGAAGTTATGACCCTGTTAAGCTGGTTCAAATTTTTAAGAATGACATGTTAGAGCAAGCAGTTTTATTTTAAATTAAGATTTTCTCTACTTCCTTAATTTTTTCAATGGTTGAAGAGATACACTGATTGATTTTTTAAGTGCAGAGTGTTATCGTCTGATACCTGTAGCATTCATTTACTTCTCAAATATTATCCCAAGTAATGCATCTGCTTACCATTAGGCCTTCCTTCCTTCTGAGCTCTCAGGATCTCCGCCATGGATGTGCAGCCCTCCATCCAGTGGGCATCTCTGTGAAACCGCACGATTTATTCAGAGCAGAGTGATGTCAAATGCTCGTATGTGCGCTGAGGGCTCAGAAGTGGGTCTCAGGAAGAAACACTCATCTACACATAACTAAACATGCAAAATGGCCCCCCACTCCAGCACTCGTGCCTGGAAAATCCCATGGGCGGAGGAGCCTGGTGGGCTGCAGTCCACGGGGTCGTGAAGAGTCGGGAACGACTGAGCGACTTCCCTTTCACTTTTCACTTTCATGCACTGGAGAAGGACATGGCAACCCACTCCAGTGTTCTTGCCTGGAGAATCCCAGGGACGGGGGAGCCTGGTGGGCTGCCGTCTATGGGGTCGCACAGAGTTGGACACGACTGAAGCAACTTAGCAGCAGCAGCAAACATGCAAAAGGACCGATGCTGAGGCTGAAGCTCCAGTACTTTGGCCACCTCATGCGAAGAGCTGACTCACTGGAAAAGACTCTGACGCTGGGAGGGATTGGGGGCAGGGGGAGAAGGGGACGACCGAGGATGAGATGGCTGGATGGCATCACGGACTCGATGGACGTGAGTCTGAGTGAACTCCGGGAGTTGGTGATGGACAGGGAGGCCTGGCGTGCTGCGATTCATGGGGTCACAAAGAGTCAGACACAACTGAGTGACTGAAAACACGCAGAAAGAGAAGTGTGCGTGTATCTGCGTGTGAGAATCTGTACATATTTTCAGTGGAGATGGGTTTGCTAATCTCCCTTCCCTTTCACTAAAGGTTAACTTTTCTTACTTTTGTCCTTGTTGCTCAGTCACTAAGTCATGTCCGACTCTGCATTCCCATGGACTGCAGCACTCCAGGCTTGCTTGTCTTTCACTATCTCCTGGAGTTCGCTCAGATCCATGTTCATCGAGTCAGTGACGCCATCCAACCATCTTATCCTCTGCTGTCCCCTTCTCCTTTTGCCTTCAGTCTTTCTCAGCATCAGGGTCTTTTCCAGTGAGTCAGCTCTTCCCATCAGGTGGCCAAAGTTTTGGAGCTTTAGCCTCAGCATCAGTCCTTTAAGTGAATATTCAGGGTTGACTTACTTTAGGAGTGACTGGTTTCTTTATTTATATAAACACGAATATGTTTCCAACTGTAATAAATCATTGATCATGATTTTACAAATGCAGTTTTCTTTTGAATAATAATGCACAACCATTGAAAAACTGTTTTTATTAACTACATAACAGTAAAGATTTTTATATAGTAGGACACCAAAATTAGGCAGATTCGTATCTGGTGGATCAGTGGCTTCTCTGGTGCCCTGGTAAATGTGATAGGTGTGAATCATGTGAAATGAGATGGTTTGCCCTCACAAGAAGAACAGGATGGTGTCAAAACAGCCCTTCTTTTCAGTTGTGAAAAGGTCTTCCAGTTTGAACAGACAAAGCTGCTCTAGTGGTTCTATTTGTTTAAGAAAATAGGTCTAAATTGATGAAACTAATGATTTTATACTAACTGCTCTTTTTAAAGACAATTGCTGATTGCATGCCCCTTTTGTAGCTTAGCTGAGCCCGAGACGGTACAAAATAACCATCTTGCCAGTTGTCACAACTATTTGCTCATTCTTTAATTAAACATAATATAGAAAACAGTATAATTCACGTCTAATTAGAAATCAACTTCTTTAGACTGTGAACTCTTTCCAAAACTGATGTTTTTGGATCATTGTTTACGATTATAATGCTTATCAAGGTTGTTTATTTCCTTTACCAACCTTGATTTCATATCTAACATTAAAACAGCACCCATTGCTTGATTTTTTTAAAGAAGAAATTCTTTTGAGCTCATGGCATTCCTTTACCAGAGGTAATGATGATGACGCTAGTGGAGGAAATGGTTATATCCAGGCTGATTTCATTAGAACGAGTCTGATCAAAATTGTGATCTCCGTTGCACCAGAATTAAAACAAGTTTTTCCCTCAATGAAACAGATAATGAATATACAAACACACAGAACTCACAATGACTTAGCATTTTTCAGCTTCATCAGATCATCAAGAAGGTTTTTAAATGTTTGAACTTGCAAATGAATTTATTAGGTATTTATTGGTCAAGTTGTTTTATAGAGTAAATCTTTCACAGCCTTAGCATTTGAAAAAGTGTTTTGGAGTGTTCATTTCACAGTCTGGGAGGTAAGCAATGGGCACCTCACCTTCAAGACATAGAAAACGGAAACGGGGTGTGGAGGGGGGAGGAGATTTTCTGGAGCCAGACGGGAAGCAGAAAAGCCTCAGAGATTCCACTTATTCAACAAGCATTCACTGGGCACCTAGTCTATGTTGGGGGTGAAGCCTAGCCGTCCTCCCAACAGAGGAGGGGGCCAGGCGCTCTCAGCTCTCATCAGGGCCGAGGCAGACGCACACTGCTGCAGCGCAGAGGGGTGTTTAACCCCTTGATTCGGGGCTGCGTGGCAGGGAGGGCCTTCTGGGGGGTACTGGAATTAACCCCAGACCTGCAGGGCCCGCAGCACTCAGACGGCATTTGGAGGAGGCCGTGGGAAAGCAGAGCCCTGTCGATGGGGCCGGGAGGGCGGACGGGTCCCCACAGACACCTTGGACCTGCCCTTCCTCAGTGATTGCCCCGTGATGCGGGGTTTCTCCCTGCCATCCTGTTACTCATTGAGTGGCCACTGGATGTCTGGCAGCTGTGACGGCATGCATTAAGAGGAACAAAAATCCAGATTATCCAAGATAGTCAGTACTATCTTTCTAGATCCCCTATATGCGCTTTAATATGTGATATTTTTCTTTTTCTGACTTACTTACCTCTGTATAATAGCCTCTAGGCTCATCCACCTCATTAGAACTGACTCAAATGCATCCCTTTTTATAGCCGAGTAATGTGCCATGTGTATAAACACAGACACCGAGAGCAGACTTGTGGACACGGTGGGAGAAGGAGAGGGTGGGATGACTTGAGAGAATAGGGCAGCCCTGCCCCACTCTGTCCTTTCTCTGAGTGCTGAGTTTTTCTGAATTTGTGATGCTGGTTGAGATAGATCTCCAGTTCTTACTTTTCAGCAAGGAATTCTAATGAGGAGGGGGCTACAGAAACACGGCCACTTAATCAGTCACACCCCCGATTTTCATTTACAACCTCATATACATCGTCAACCAGGTAAAAAGTGGGGCTTTGGGGGCACTGAGGTGGCCCTGCGGTCAGCCGCAGCACCTCATAGATGGGGCACACTGGGGAGTATGGCAGCACCCCAGTCCCACATCACCTGAGGACAGGACGAGGCATCCCTGGGTGGGTTGGGAGCCAGGGCCCCCAGGATGGGACCCTTCCAGCAGGCATATGGGTGCCTGTGCTTCCGTATCCATGGAAACCAGGGGAAGGAAATCCAGGGTGGAAAAGAGGAGGGAGGGTGGCTGTTCCCATGTATGGATCCTTCTGGGTCCAGGGTTACGGGGACTTCTGTCTGTGTTCCTCCCAGAGTGCAAGCATAGGCTGGCTTGAGATGGCTCTGCTGTTGGCAGTTGGTGAGGTAGACCTGCTCTTGTCTGGAGAGCCACTTAGAAGTCTATTCAGAACCCACTCAAGTGTCAACATGTTTTAGAAGAAGACGATTAGTAATGCAAATGTCAAGATATCCAGGCTTGGGTCTCAGAAGTCCACAAAAGAACCCTCGGTTTTTGTGGTTGTGTGTCCTGATGTCCTTCTTGGAGACGCCCCAACGTGGAGAACGTTGTTTGGGTGACTTGGATAAAGATAGTGGAACCAATGCCCACCTGAATGGGTGACTGTTCATTTCTGCTTAGCATGAATCAGAGTTAATTTTTCCAAATGGCCTTTCACAGTGACCCTGTGCCCCTGACCGTCTGTGCACACGTCCACAGGTTTCCACTTGTGGCTTTTAATACACGTTATAACTCTCACACAGGCAAGCGCCTCTCTGGATTCAACCCTTGGCAATGAAAGGAGCTCACGTCTGAGGACTCTGTTCAGGGGTGAGCTAACAGCTTTGTTTCCCAGATTAGGAAAAGAGATTCTCTGTATGAGCTGTATGCTTCCACAAAGAAACCCAACAACCAAAACCTTGTCTAAATCCCTGCAAGTGATGATGACAAAGACCTAAAATGATACACTGTGAGGAGTGGAATTAAGCAGGGTGGATTTGGAGAAGACAGAGCATGATTATGAATTATTAGTGCAGGTGTTAACCAATATAGATTGGAGAATTTATAGAATATTTTTGTAGCTTAATATATATATATATATATATGTATTTTGATTATAGGAAGATTGTTTCTGAAAAGAATGAAGATACATAATGTCGGGGGAGATTGGGACTTCTGCAGATTTTGTCCCCGGAAATAATGACCATCTCTCCCTCTTGTGGCTTCTCAGTGGAGGGAGAGGCCAAGGCTAATAGCCTGAGATGCCCTGAGCTCTGGGCAGGGGTGGGGAGAAAGCAGATGTCCCAGCTTTGTGTTTTAGATGTACAGGTTTTCATCCGAGCAGGGAAGTTTGTGGAAAGAACTCTGAAAGAGTCACAGAAAATGACTCAGCCTGGTGGAGGCAGAGAATAGCCTGTCTCAGAATTCTGAGCAGATTGTGGGTTTCAGAGAGCAGCGAAGAATGGTGCGGGGCGGGGCAGGAGAGCCACCACTGCTGGCGGAGAACCCCCAGAACAACCTGTGCTTTCTCCACGTCACCCAGCAGCTCTCCAAATCCTGACACGGTCTGCCTGCAGAGGAGATGCCAGTCCTAAGTCCAGACTGTCACCTGTGCTCCTGGCCGACCAGCTGCAAACCCACCACCCCTCCTTTCGTTCCATTTATTGGTCAGAGCAGCTCACAGAACTCAGAGAAACATGGACTCAGGCAACCCGCTTATTACGCAGGACATCATGAAGGGCACTGATGGGCAGAAGAAGGGAGCCCACGGGGGTGGGGAGGGGGCATCTCCTCCCTGTACCTCCGCCTGTCGCCAGCCTGAAGATCTGAACCCCATCTGCAGAGCTATGGTGGAGGCTTCAGCCCAAGGCAAGACTGATTCCACCAGGGCTTGATCTCAACCTCCAGCCCCTCCCCTCTCCCTGGGGGTCAACTGTGGGGCTGAAATTCCAACCCTCTGCTTACCTGGTTGATTCTCCTGGTCTCCAACCCCCACTCTAGATACTTTCCAAAAGCTGCCTTATAAACAGAAACTCACCTGTGGTCAAAAGGGGTTTTTGTGAACATTTTTAGAAATCTTTAGATGTGGACACTGGGTCCTCAGGAGTTGAACCTTGCCACCAAAGAGGTCTAGCCTTTGTCCTGGCTCCTGGGAGGTCATCTTCGTTTGTCTAGGAGCCTTGGGATGCTGCCATATTAACTGAGTTGAGACTGTCCTTAACCACGTGGGCAATCAATAACCCATCACAGGTATGGAACGAAGCCGCAGCAAAACCTCAGAACACTGGCCCTTGGGCAAATGTCCTTGTTTGGTGACAGATGCTGCTGTGGCCACATACAGATATGGGAAGAGTGATTCAGCTTGACCCAGGGGGAGAGGACAAGGAGCCACGAGCTTGGGGCCCTGCACTCTGTCCCACTGGCTTCTCCCATGCCTGCTGCCACCCGGCAGCCTCTCCCTGTACTAAACCAAATCCGTGAGCATCACAGACACCTGCAGATGCTGCGAGTCCTCAAAAGAAGTCAGATTACTGTTAACAACCTCAAAGGATTTTTATTCTTGTTTAAAATTTTTATCTTATAAAATAATAAAATTAAAAATTTCATTTAAAGGTGGTTTTGGGGACACCCCGAAGTTTGGAGTCAGTGTCAGAGAAATCAGGGCAGTTTTGGATACTGCCCCTGAAAATGTATAACTGGCTGCAGACTCCTCACAAATGTGGAAATAGAGACAGAAAGAGCAGAGAGAGTAGGGTAATGAGGGAAACAGAGCAAGAGGTGAACACAGCATTTCAACTACTCAGCATTCAGAGCTCAGTGAAGGGGGAAAGCCCTCCTGCAGGGGACCTCGCGCTGCCCTAAGAGGCCCTGCATCTGGACACTCCTCAGTCCTCAGCCTGTCCTGTCCCCGCCGTCTGCCCGCTGCAGCCCAGCGTGTGTTACGTGTATACATGTATTTATTCTACAAAAGGGAAAGGCAGACACCTGAACTAGAAACGCGTTTGTTTCTGATGATTCGGTGCTCAGGGCCTTGTTAGAGCCGCAGTGACGGGCATGGCGCTGTGGGTCCCGGCCACCACGTCCTGCCGGTCGGTTCAGAGCTGGCCCTTTTCTGTGACACTGGGCGGGACTTGGCAGAGCTGCAGGATCCGCTACTGGCATCTGGACACCAATTTTGCGGCTAGTACAAAAACTGCGACCATTTATGGTCTCCATCGTGGCTGAACCTGCCTTGAGGGAGCAAGCTCCAGGGATGCCGATGGGAGCATGTGATTCCTCTCAAGCATCAGCTCCACAGAAAGGTGCCCGTCCTCGTGGCCTTCAAAAGCTGCCCGCTCAGGACAAAGATGGCAAAGAGGTTTTTGGTTGTTGGTTTGACTTCTGAGGTGGGCTATTTTACATCTATACAGGATGAAGTATCTATAATTATTAAAAACAGGTTAAATAAAATCATATACATTTTTTAACAACTGAAAATATAATATTTTCTCCCTTTCCCTTTATCCTCTTCACTTCCTCTCTTATCATCAAAATTAATCTCATTTGGAGAAGGAAATGTCAACCCAGTCTGGAATCCTTGCCTGAGAAATCCCATGGACAGAGGAGTATGGCAGGCTACAGTCTATGGGGTCACAGATGAGTCAGACATGACTTAGTGACTAAACAACAACAAGCTATTTTATATAAGCTGGATAAACAAGGTCTCACTGTAGAGTACAGGTAACTAAATGCAATATGCTGTGATAAACCATAACGGAGAAGAATATAGGCATGTATAGCTGAATCACTTTGCTATACTGCAGAACTTGACATGACATTGTAAATAACGTATACTTCAACACAATTGAAAAATAAACACCAATATTACACTATATTAATGCATATAGATGGAATTTAGAAAGACAGTAACGGTGATCCTATATGCAAGACAGCACAGAAAGACACAGACATGGAGAACAGCCTTTTGGCCTCTGTGGGAGAGGGCGAGGGTAGGGCGATGTGAGGGAATGGCAGCGAAACATGTTTATCGCCATGTATGAAACAGATGGCCAGCTCGGACTCGACGCGCTGCAGGGCCCCTGAAGCGGGTGCTCTGGGACGGCCCCGACGGGTGGGGTGAGGAGGGAGGTGGAGTGGGGAGGGAGGTGGGGGGGCAGGATGGGGCACACACGCACACCCGTGGCTTCCTGGCAATGTATGGCAAAAACCACCATATATCGTAAAGTAATTGCCTCCAGTTAAAAATGTAAAATATAGTTAAAAAGTAAAATGAAAAAATAATAAAGTCACTTTTAAAAACAAAAACATAATCTCCTTAAATGAAGTTTTTAATTTTATTTTTTATAAAATAAAAATTTTGAAGAAGAATAAAAGTCCTTCAAAGTTGTTAACAGTAATTTGCCTTCTTTTGTGTCTCTTTCGAAAGAGTATGTCCTACAGTTCTGTGCACAAGTAAAGGTGAGCGTAAACAGAGAAGTCAAATGTTCGTTCCCTCATTTCTATTTTCAAAGCCCCAAAACTGATCGAAGGTGAGGAACAGGCAAGCCCATCTAAGACATGGTTCTACTTGGACAGTCAGTGGCCTCATTCAGATCATGTCTCCAAGGTTGTAACCGCTCCCTGAGGCCTTGAGCATGCAGCAGGGGATCCTCAGATAGTCACCCCTGCTTTCAAAGACTCTTCCTTATACTATTAGGGGTATAAACTGAAGTGTGTGTGTGTGCGTGTGTGTGTGCATGAGAGATAATGCGTGCACCCCTCATAGTTTAATAATTTTTTTAACAATTTTTAATTGAATTATACTTAATTCACAATGTATTAGTTTCATATACACACACACATTTGTATCTGTATGCATATATTTCTTCTTTTTAGATTTTTGTCCTTATGGGTTATTACAAAATATTGAGGAGAGTTCCCTGTGTTGCTCAGGAGATCCTTGTCGGTGATCTATTTCATATACGGTCACGTGCGTATGTTGATTCCAAACTCCTAAAATTCATCCCCTTCCCCATAAACTCTTCTTTGTAAACCAATCTTTTTCAAGGCACACCTTCAGAATCTCTCAAGAAGAAAATCATTTCAGGTCCATCGAGTTCTTTTCACTTTTAATGTTGAACACACACGTTGATACAAATAGATACAAGAGAGAAACATCACTCTGAGTACTGAAACTTGAATCCCAGAGATGAACAAGGTGGTCTACCAGTGCAGGGCTCAGTAGCTGAGGGGTGTTTGGAGTGTTGCTGGGTGAGACAGATGACTAAAACATGTTGAGTACAGTTCCTGCTGGTGGGGCCGGCTCCGCCTCTGCGTAACCTGGGTAACAGTGTCTACGATGCTGCTGGAGGATGCAAAGGCTATGGGGTACACGAGGCTCAGCAGGCAAACGCAGGTGTTTGTTCTTTATCTGACAAGAGCTCCAGGAAATGTCTTTTTTAAGGTAATTTTACTAACAATGTGAAAAGCGGAGGCTCGAAAGGGGTTAATAATTTACTCCACCACAAATCAGGGATGAAACCAAGATTCAACACGATGTTTTGTCTGAAAGCCTCTCCTCTTGTTTCAGCACCGCGTTCATCCTGACATGTTTCACGTGCGTGTCAGTATCCTCATGTCTAATAAGAGCTGTGATGTCCTTAGAAATTCTCCGTGCTGGGTCCTGGGTTAAATGTATGAATTTTATATTCTTGCAACAGACACCTTCAGACATGGGTATGTTTGCTACTTCAGTTTGACAGAGAGATTGCAAAAAAAGAAAGTCAAAAGCAGCAGATTTGCTCAAGCTCAAGTTGGAAGTGATCTTAGAGGTGGAGGAAAGATTCAGGCCAACTGGTCCGAGTCTGGAGTCACTGGCCTGAGCGGTCAGAACTCTGCCTTCCCGGGTCTGCCAGGGGTGCTCTGGGGTCAGAGGGGTGGGCCAGCGAGGCGCGGTGCTGGCCTCCACCCTCTGCCTTTCCAGGGCCCCGCATCCCGCCCGCGCTCTGCCCGCCGTGGTCCTCGTGCCGAGGTCGGGGCCGGCGCCCCGGCTGTGGTCAGCGGGAGGGATGGCCACACCAGGACTTTCACCCATGACCTGCCCTGGTCCCAGGCCCCGAGCCGGACCTCAGGCTTGACCCTGGAGACATGCTTTATTGCTTTATTTGTTTCTCATCTAGGCAGAGGGCCCAGCCTGGCCTTCGGTGATGGTTTTGTCCAGTTGGGCATTTCTGCTTTCTCTGTAGCTGCTTATTTTTACTGCTTTATCGTTGCCTTTTATTGAGTAATTTTTTTCTCACTTCTTTTACCTTGTTTGTTTGTCTCTCTCTTACCTATAACTTTTTCACGGCGAATCAGAAGTGACAGCTCCAGATGCGAAGCCTGACCCCGGTGGCGTGGGGAAGGTTGGTGTCATCTCATTAGTTTTGTTAGCTCAGCAGAGCCCGAGTGACTCAAAGCCTCTCAGAGCCCACTAGTCAGGCTGCCGCTAAAGGAATTCCAGAAATTTCTCCCTTTGCAGCCAAGCCCCTCAGAGGCACAGGGAGAAGCTGTGCCAGAAGGGACCCCGCTCAGCTCAGTGTGTTCCACACACGCTTCCCCTGCCCGCAGCCTGGCCAGGCTCCCCCTCCACCGCTGCTCACAGGAGCCCCTCTTCTCCTCTAGGAGTCCACCATGGCGTGAACCCCCATCAAACCTCCCCTGGGTTCCCTGTCCTATCCTGGGGATGCACATCGGGGTCCCCAGTGCCAGCCCCTCATCAATGCCTTCAGCCATGTGCTCACCTGAATTTCAAAACCTGGTCCTAGTGGGATTCCCAGGCGGCGCTAGTGGTAAAGAACCCAGCTGCCAGTGCAGGACACATGAGAGACACGGGTTCAATCCCTGGGTTGGGAGGATCCCCTGGAGGAGGGCATGGCAACCCACCCCAGTATTCTTGTCTGGAGAATCCCATGGACAGAAGAGCCTGGAGGGCTACAGTCCCCGGGGTCACAAAGAGTCAGACACGACTGAGCAACTGACACACATTCCAGCATAAAATTACACAAAAAAGAATTTAAAAAAGGAAAACCAGTCATTGAATTGAGGCCCAACTAAAGCCGGTGTGACTCAGCTTGGCCTGATCCTGTCTGCAAAGACCTGGTTTCCAAGTGAGGCCATTTTTCGAGGTTCTGGGTAGGATGCATTTGGGGGGATAATCAACTCAGTATGGCTGAATAGCACAGGTGTGTCTTTTCTCTTTAAGACATGCTGCAGCAGGACTGTATATAAAGAAAGTGAGTGAAGTTGCTCAGTTGCGTCCAACTCTTTGTGACCCCATGGACTAGAGCCCACCAGGCTCCTCTGTCCATGGGATTCTCCAGGCAAGAATACTGGAGTAGGTTGCCATTACCTCCTCCAGGGGATCTTCCCGACCCAGGGATCGAACCCGGGTCTCCTGCACTGCAGGCAGACTCTTCAGCGTCTGAGCCACCAAGGTCTCCTACTGCGTATGAAGGCTCTTTCCTCTTGGTCACAGCGAGCTGATCTTTAGCAAAGCAGTGAGGGCTGCGGGGAAGGCTGAGTACAGCTGGCTCCCCTGGGCCTGGAGATGAGCCCCAGGCTCTTCCCATTCTAGAAGTCAACAAACCTCACCTTCTTTAGATCATGGAGTTTTAAAAATTTTTTTCAAGCCAAATTATTCCACAAATATTTTGTCAAAGTTACTCTGCTGGGCTGGGCTCAGCCCTGAAGACACAGAGGGTCCCACCCGTGGAGTCAGCAAATTCATGGTGATGGGAGGATGCAGGGTCCAGGACAGAACGAAAGAGTGGAGATGATGTTCCTGCAACCCCGGCAGTGACCTGAACCTCTGGAAGAATGAGGGGCGATCTCTGCATGGGGATGGGGGAGCCTGACCACGCAGACAGCCCCCGAGGAGGCTGTGGGGGTAGGAGCGCAGGTGGGACAGGCAGCTGACAGCCCCCCAGGTGTGGCCGTGCCGGCCAAGGGGCCCGGGGGACCTGAGGACTGTGTGCTGGAAGCACAACCGGGATGGACTGGGAGAGATCTGAGTCAGGAACCAGGGTCAGCTGCTTCTGGGAGAGGCGTGAGAGAGTGGGGCCTGGGCGGGGGGGGGGGGGGCAGGAGGGGACCCTGGGGTGAGAGAGTGGAGCCTGGGGCAGCATGGGGGGACCCTGGGGTGAGACAGTGGGGCCTGGGGGGACAGGAGGGAACCCTGGGGTGAGACAGTGGGCCCTGGGGCAGCAGAAGGGGACCCTGGGGTGAGAGAGTGGGGCCTGGGGGGGACAGGAGGGGACCCTGGGGTGAGAGAGTGGGGCCTGGGGGGGGGACAGGAGGGGACGCTGGCGTGAGACAGTGGGGCCTGGGGTTGGGGACAGGAGGGGACCCTGGCGTGAGACAGTGGGCCCTGGGGCAGCAGAAGGGGACCCTGGGGTGAGAGAGCAGGGCCTGGTGGGGACAGGAGGGGACCCTGAGGTGGGAGAGCGAGGCCTGAGGGGGACAGGAGGGGACCCTGGGGTGAGACAGTGGGGCCTGGGGGGACAGGAGGGAACCCTGGGGTGAGACAGTGGGGCCTGGGGCAGCATGGGGGAACCCTGGGGTGAGAGAGCAGAGCCTGGTGGGGACAGGAGGGGACCCTGAGGTGGGAGAGAGGGACCTGGGGGGCAGGACAGACCCTGGGGTGGGAGAGCGAGGCCTGACAGGAGGAGACGGTGCAGCTCTGGGTTGGGAGCTGGAGGGGACCCGGGGGGAAGGAAAGGACACCTGTGGAGGAAGGGGAGGGGGACATCTTGGACGCAGCCCGCTAGGCAACGGGGAGGAAGGAGGAGGCGTGAGGAAGCTCGGATGCAGGAGACTCAGCCTTCCGGGGTCAGGAAAGAGTGTGAGGGCCTCCCTTCTAATCGCACCTCCTTTCCATGAAATCAGGATGCCAGCCCAGCTGTCACAGGTAAAATGCTCTTGGGCTTGGAGATATGAGGAAGTGGAGGAGCCGGCCCTCCTGAGAGCAGGTAGCAGCCTGCGGCCCCGAGCAAACAGCGAGGCCCCGGGTTTGGGGGCACCAGTCTGCAAGCCCTGGGTCCACAGTGGGGTTGCCCAGCACACTGTGTCCTCTTCTCTGCTTCACGAGTCCATGCTTCTGCACAGACTGAAAGAGCAAAATCAGACCCTCAGAAGGAAGGAAGAAAAGCAGGCCCGGCATTCCTGTTGCACTCTGAGCATCAGGACTCAGGAAGGCTTTCCTCTCATGGAAACCCAGAGCCGTGGCTGGAGGGAGGCCGCGGCCCCGCCTGTGGCCTGGTGGGAGGGCGCTGCACCCCCCGCCAGCCGCCTGGGTGTCGCCTGGAGGGGCGGCTGGCCCCCCATGGCCAGGGCAGGGTGCCTGCGGAGACGCACCATGTACATTTCTTGTGCACCCCAGCACGAGTCAGCAGAGATGTCCAGCCTACCCCCACCACACAGACACACACACACACAATCACACTCTCTCTCACACACACACTCACACACAACACCACATACACACTCATACTCACACACACACTAACACAGACACTCACACACCACACTCACATGCTCACACACACTCACACACATACCACATACACACACTCTCACACACACACTAACACAGACACTCACACACCACACTCACATGTTCACACACTCACACACACTTATACACACACTCACACTCTCTCACACACTCACACACTCACACACACACATACACACCACCCACACACAAACACACACATACACCACACACACTCACACACACCACATACACATACACACACTCACACATACACATACACTCACACACTCAAAGGCACACTTATACATACACTCACACCCTCACACACACATACACACCCTCACACACACATACACTCACACACAGACACACTCACACATACACACACATACCGCACACACTCACAGACACACACCACACACACACACATTCACACACACCTCACATACACTTTCAATTACACACACACACAAATACACACATGCACACCACACACACACACACCACACGCACACTCACACATACACACCTCACACACACAAATACACACACATACCACATACAATCGCACACACCACACACTCACACATACACATACACACTCACACACATTCACATACACACACACACACATACATATACACACTTAAAAACACACACTCACACATACACCTCACACACACATTTACATACACACTCACACACTCACACACACTTATACACACACTCACACACTCTCACACTCACACACATACACATCTTCACACACACAAATACACGCACACCACACACACACCTCTCACACACACTCACACACATTCACACACACACCTCCCACACACATTCACATACACATACACTCACACACACCACACACATACACATACACACACTCACACATACACATACACTCACACACTCACACACAGACTTACACATATACTCACACACACACATATACTCACACACTCACACACACATACTGCACACACACACACACTCACATATACATACACACACATACTGCACACACACACACCACACACACACCTCTCACACACACTTTCATGTACACACCCTCACACACAAATACACACACTCACACACATTCACATACACACATGTACACACTCACACATACACACACACTCGCACACACACTCACACATACACATCCTCACACACACACTCACACATACACATACACTCACACACATACACTCACACATACACATACACTCACACACACACTCACACACCCCCCCACACACACCCTCACACACTCACATTTCACACACTTTCACACATACACCTCACACACATTCACACACACACTCACACACTCACTCACAAGCACACACACACATCTCACATCCTGGCCCGGACTGCCTCTCTCCTCTGCTGACTCACAGGACGAAGCAATGAAATTCTTCCTAATCAAAGAGACAGATGAAATGCGTTTATTAATACCCGTCCAGTCAGGGTGATTGGAAATGAGTGATTGTAAGATCCAGCCCCTTTTCTCATAGACAGACCCCTCTTGGAGAGGCGTCTGGGGGCAGGAGCTCCCGGGAAGTGGGCGTGGAAGCATCTGGAAGCCATTTGAGATGGGGATTAGGAGCTGGGCTGCACACAGACAGCGCCTGCAGGCGCTGCAGCCACACAGGCTCACTCCGTGGAGGGGAAAATAGAGTGCTTGTTTACAGTGCTGCTCGTCCCCTTCGCTTGTTATCTGTTTTATTTCTTCCTTGGTTCTCGCTGCCCTGCCATCCGTGTGCAATTAAGTCTGCACAGACCTGCCAGCTGTGGGGCTGGTTAACCGTGCCCACCCTGCAAGCTGTCGGGCGCTGCGAGCAGGGAGCTGGGCCCTGCATGCGTGTCCATGACGTCTTCCTGGTTGCCGTGTTTAGCAAGTGTGGAAAAAAATGGTTTGGTCTTTTTACTGTCGACTGGCCAAAGAAAGCAAAGAGAAACTTGGACGAGGAGGAGGCGTCTGCAGAGACACACAGGCACATGGGTGCACACACAGAGCACACCCCTCCCCACGTGAACACAGGCACACATGCGTTCTCACACTCGCCCACACACCCAAACACAGTGACCACTGTCAGCTTTCCCATCACTGGTCCAATGCTTTATCAGCCCCCAAAACATGAAGAGCTGCACTGTTGTTTGTCCAGCTTCTCCATCTGGAGAACATCCTCCGGGGGCCTTTCTACGAACACTGCCAAATTCAAGAGTTTCTAAGCTGCAGTCATTTTCACCAGTGCTTATCTCTTTAACAACAGCAGAATGCCTTCCTCTCTTCCCAAAGCATTCAGAAACCGTCGCGCGACGTGACAGTGGGTTACCCTAAGTTGGTGATAGGAGCTGTGGCCTTTCCTCGATCAGGTTTAATTTCTTTTTTAAGTCAAACAGTAAGTGGGCGGACTTGACAGGAAATTGATGCGTGGGGCGGCCTCCAAGGCCAAGTTTGGAGCAGGCCACCGTGTGCTGGGAAAGAGTCAAGGGAGGGGCCCTGGCACCCCGCTCTGCCTCTGGCTCTCAGGGCGCCCCTGGGTAAGGGAGATCACCGTGCCTCACTTTTCTCATTGTGAGACGGGAGCCCTTGTTATAGGAGCCTGTGAAGAAAGAGATGCTCCTCGTAAAACAGCCAGAAGAGAGATCAACACACCCTCGGTGCTGAGAGGCAGTCACTGTTTTCCAAGCAAACTCTTATCAGCGTCTCCTCTCTCTTGCTCAACAGGATGTTGCTGCTGGATTTCTTGTCTCTGCCTTTTTCTGCTTGTGAGAGAAGGAATCCCACACTTGAGCTGACTGTCTGGAGCTGGGGTCGGCATGCTTCTGTGAAGGATCAGCGCAGAGCGTGCAGGTTTCAGGGACCTAGTGGTTGCAGCCATTCTGCTGCAGAGCAGCCCATGAAGTATGCACAGTAATGCCTGAGGTGCGTGTCGATAAAACTTTATTAGCAAAGCAGCTGAAGGGCTGGACTGGGCCCATAAGCAGTCAGCCAGCACCTGGACTATAGCGATTTTTCTCGGCACTGAGCAACTTCTGTGGAAATCACATTTATTTTCAATAATAAAAGTCTGCTTCCTAAGTCAACAGTTTGGGATAAACATATACACAGTACTAAGGAGACCCAGGTTTGATCCCTGAGTTGACAATATCCCCTGGAGAAGGAAATGGCAACCCACTCCAGTATTCTTGCCTGGAAAATTCCATGGAGAAGGTATCCTGGCGGGCTATAGTCCACGAGGTTTCAAAGAGTCAGGTATGACTGAGCGGCTAACACTTTTACTTTCACATATAAAATAGATAACCAACCAGTCCTTACTGTATAGCATAGAGAATTATATTGAATACTCTAAGGTGTAACTGAACAAAACTTTTTGAATTGCCTAGTTTTGTTCCATGACCAGAAAATATCCCTCTTATATTAACGCTTAATATATGTTTTTACCTCATATCCAAGGAGCAGTGGCTGCGCGGGTGCAGGAGGGCTGAGAGGAGCTTCATATTCAAGGTCAGGAGGGTTGGCCATGAGGAGATACCCCTCGTCCAAGGGAAGGAGCAGCAGCTGTGCTTTGCTGGAGCAGCTGTGAAGAGATACCCCATATCCAAGGTAAGAGAAACCCAAGTAAGACAATAGATGTTGTGAGAGGGCATCAGAGGGCAGACACACTGAAACCATAATCACAGAAAACAAGTCAGTCTGATCACATGGACCACAGCCTTGTCTAACTCAGTGAAACTAAGCCATGCCGTGTGGGGCCACCCAAGACGGGTGGGTCATGGTGGAGAGGTCTGACAGAACGTGGTCCACTGGAGAAGGGAATGGCAAACCATTTCAGTATTCTTGCCTTGAGAACCCCATGCACAGTATGAAATGGCAAAAAGATAGGTCGGTAGGTGCCCAATATGCTACTGGAGATCAGTGGAGAAATATCTCCAGAAAGAATGAAGGGAAGGAGCCAGAGCAAAACCAGTTGTGGATGTGACTGGTGATAGAAGCAAGGTCCAATGCTGGAAAGAGCAATATTGCATAGGAACCTGGAATGTCAGGTCCATGAATCAAGGAAAATTGGGAGTGGGCAAACAGGAGATGGCAAGAGTGAACGTTGACATTCTAGGAATCAGCGAACTAAAATGGACTGGAATGGGTGAATTTAACTCAGATGACCATTGTATCTACTACTGTGGGCAGGAATCCCTTAGAAGAAATGGAGTAGCCATCATGGTCAACAAAAGAGTCCAAAATGCAGTGCTTGGATGCAATCTCAAAAATGACAGAATGATCTCTGTCTGTTTCCAAGGCAAACCATTCAGTATCACAGTAATCCAAGCCTATGCCTCAACCGGTAATGCTGAAGAAGCTGAAGTTGAACGGTTTTATGAAGACCTATAAGACCTTTTAGAACTAACACCCAAAAAAGATGTCCTTTTCATTATAGGGGACTGGAATGCAAAAGTAGGAAGTCAAGAAACACCTGGAGTAACAGGCAAATTTGGCCTTGGAATATGGAATGAAGCAGGGCAAAGGTTAATAGAGTTTTGCCAAGAGAATGCAGTGGTCATAGAAAACACCCTCTTCCAACAACACAAGAGAAGACTCTACACATGGACATCACCAGATGGTCAACACCAAAATCAGATTGATTATATTCTTTGCAGCCAAAGATGGAGAAGCTCTATACAGTCAACAAAAACAAGACCAGGAGCTGACGGTGGCTCAGATCATGAGCTCCTTATTGCCAAATTCAGACTCAAATTGAAGAAAGGAGGGAAAACCGCTAGACCATTCAGGTATGACCTAAATCAAATTCCTGATGATTATACAGTGGAAGTCAGAAATAGATTTAAGGGCCTAGATCTGATAGACAGAGTACCTGATGAACTATGGACTGAGGTTCATGACATTGTACAGGAGACAGGGATCAAGACCATCCCCATGGAAAAGAAGTGCAAGAAAGCAAAATGGCTATCTGGGGAAGCCTTACAAACAGCTGTGAAAAGAAGAGAGGTGAAAGCAAAGGAGAAAAGGAAGGATATAAGCATCTGAATGTAGCGTTCCAAAGAATAGCAAGGAGAGATAAGAAAGCCTTCCTCATCGATCAATGCAAAGGAATAGAGGAAAACAACAGAATGGGAGCGACTAGAGATTTCTTCAAGAAAATGAGAGATACCAAGGGAATATTTCATGCAGAGATGGGCTCGATAATGGACAGAAATGGTATGGACCTAACAGAAGCAGAAGATAGTAAGAAGAGGTGGCAAGAATACACAGAAGAACTGTACAAAAAAGATCTTCGTGACCAAGATAATCACGATGGTGTGATCGCTCACCTAGAGCCAGATCCTGGAATGTGAAGTCAAGTGGGCCCTAGAAAGCATCACCATGAACAAAGCTAGTGGAGATGATGGAATTCCAGTTGAGCTATTTCAAATCCTGAAAGATGATGCTGTGAAAGTGCTGCACTCAATATGCCAGCAAATTTGGAAAACTCAGCAGTGGCCACAGGACTGGAAAAGGACAGTTTTCATTCCAATCCCAAAGAAAGGCAATGCCAAAGAATGCTCAAACTACCACACAATTGCACTCATCTCACATGCTAGTAAAGTAATGCTCAAAATTCTCCAAGCCAGGCTTCAGCAATATGTGAACCGTGAACTTCCTGATGTTCAAGCTGGTTTTAGAAAAGGCAGAGGAACCAGAAATCAAATTGCCAACATCCGCTGGATCGTGGAAAAAGCGGGAGAGTTCCAGAAAAACATCTATTTCTGCTTTATTGACTATGCCAAAGCCTTTGACTGTGTGGACCACAATAAACTGTGGAAAATTCTTCAAGAGATGGGAATACCAGACCACCTGACCTGCCTCTTGAGAAACCTGTATGCAGGTCAGGAAGCAACAATTAGAACTGGAGATGGAACTACAGACTGGTTCCAAATAGGAAAAGGAGTACATCAAGGCTGTATATTGTCACCCTGCTTATTTAACTTCTATGCAGAGTACATCATGAGAAACGCTGGGCTGGAAGAAGCACCAGCTGGAATCAAGATTGCCAGGAGAAATATCAATAACCTCAGATATGCAGATGATACCACCCTTATGGCAGAAAGTGAGGAAGAACTAAAAAGCCTCTTGATGAAAGTGAAAGTGGACAGTGAAAAAGTTGGCTGAAAGCTCAACATTCAGAAAACGAAGATCATGGTATCTGGTCCCATCACTTCATGGGAAATGGGGAAACAGTGGAAACAGTGTCAGACTTTATTTTGGGGGGCTCCAAAGTCACTGTTGATGGTGACTGCAGCCATGAAATTAAAAGACGCTTACTCCTTGGAAGAAAAGTTATGACCAACCTAGATAGCATATTAAAAAGCAGAGACATTGCTTTGCCAACTAAGGTCCATCTAGTCAAGGCTATGGTTTTTCCAGGGGTCATGTATGGATGTGAGAGTTGGACTGTGAAGAAAGCTGAGCACCAAAGAGGTGATGCTTTTGAACTGTGGTGTTGGAGAAGACTCTTGAGAGTCCCTTGGACTGCAAGGAGATCCAACCAGCCAATTCTAAAGGAGATCAGTCCTAGGTGTTCATTGGAAGGACTGATGCTAAAGCTGAAACTGCAATACTTTGGCCACCTCATGCAAAGAGTTGACTCATTGGAAAAGACTCTGATGCTGGGAGGGATTGAGGGCAGGAGTAGAAGGGGATGGCAGAGGATGAGATGGCTGGATGGCATCACCGACTCAATGGACATGAGTTTGAGTAAATCCGGGAGTTGGTGATGGACAGGGAAGCCTCGTGTGCTGCGATTCATGGGGTCACAAAGAGTCGGACATGACTGAGTGACTGAACTGAACTGGTATGTTTTTACTCAGAATCTTTTATGGTACTTTATTGATGATGCAAATAGACAGCAAATATTAACACTTGGTACATGAAATGAGGATCTCTTTATGGTGCCTTACTAGTATACATCAGTTATAATTATTTGGTATCTTTAGTCAGATCTATTTCAGAACTGCTAGAATTTCCTGCATCTTCCTTACCTTCACCAGTCACTTCTAAAAGAAGATAGCTAGTAAATTGCAGACTGATAGTCACATTTATAAAATTTAATGACACCCACCCAAAAAGGGCTTTGAAAATTGATGTACAGCCAAAAAAAAATTCAAGTCGTATGCCCTCTTACATTTGAGAATACATCTAATGGCTTTAGACAGGGTGGGATTGATCATGCTGTTCTTTAGAATTTATGTGCACTTTTCGTTTTGTGAGTAGTTTATGACTTTGAGTGCTTCATTGTAGGGCCCCTGGGTAATAAGTCAATGCGAGGAAACTGAGGACTGCTGCCTTTGAGTGAGCCCCTGACATCCGTAGCCATCGACACACCAGTAAGCCATACAAGCTGATTTCACTCCAGTCTCCACCACAGTATGTAAAACACTGGTCTTAAGACACAGAGAAGAATCATACACATACTTGATTCTTCATTCATTGCTCATTAAGTGGGCATGGAGCATCTTACATACACACACACACACACACACACACACACACACACACGTGGCAGATAGCACCTGGCAGATAGCAAATAACTTAAGATAGCAAGATGTCTGGAGAGGGTGATGTGTGTGTTGATTTAATTAGTGAATTAAAAACATCCCATGACACCCAACTGTCTCCACCTCCCAGCTTACTGATCTTTAGTTGCTTGGGTAGGCCCTGGCCTCCTCATTGTCAAGGGACCTCAGGATCCTCAGGCATCACATCTTCACCAGACCGGGCAGAGAAAAAAGAGATCCTGTCTTTTTGGGGGCTTTTTTTTTTGGTCAAAATATAAAATGCTTCTCAGAGCATCCCCAACAAATTTATTGAACAAAATAGAGTCACAAATCCACATTGAAATCTTTGGAATCTGTGCAAAGAGATGTGACCATTGCAACTAACAGTTAATTCCCTCTGCAGCCTTAATTCCACTTACGGTAGACCCACAGGACTCGGGGGTTACAACCCGAACATCTTCAGGAGGCCATTGCTCTACTCACACATGAACTGTGACGCCTGAAACAGTCATTAACGCACAGCAGAACAGTTTAGCTAGTAAAGAAAAGTGAAATCAAATCATAAAATATATTAATGCAATACAAAAGAAAACAGGAGGACAGGAGGACAGGGAAAAAATGAGGCGCATGGTGAACAAATGTCAAATAAAACTCTAACCAGATCAATAATTATGAAATGAGATTGGTCTAAATAACAAATGAAAAGATTGAGGTTTTCAGATTGGTTAAAAGATAGCCTCTTTCCCTCCCTCTTCCCCCCATGCATAAAGACACAAATAGATTGAAAATAAAATGTCAGAAAATTATATATCATGTTAACATTATTCAGAAGAAAGTTGGTGTCAGTATACAGATATACAAGTAGATTTCAGAGAAAATAATTTTACCAGATAAAAAAGAAGTTCATTTTACAGTGATAAACACTCAGTTTAACAGCAGGACATAAGAATTCTAAACATTTATAAACCTAGCAATGTAGCTTCAAAATACATGAACCAAAATCTCATAGTACTTCAAGGAAAAATAGACGTGTTGACAATTAAATGTCAGAGATTTCCTTACCCCACCGAGGTAGTTTCTGGGAGAATTAGACAGAAAATCAGTAAGATATAGAAGAATTGACCAGCACCATTGACCAAACTGACCTCATTGATATTAACAGAACATTCCACCCAATAAGAGCAGAGTGCACATTCTTTTCAAGCGCACACAGATAATTGACCATGATAGACTCTACACTAGGTCATAAAGAAGACCTGGAGATATTTAAAAGGATTCAATTTATACAGGTTAGTTCTCTGACAACAACAGGATAAAATTAGCATTTAGTCACAAAGAAATACGGAGAATTCCGGACTATCTGAAAGTGAAACAGTACATTTCTAAAATGCCCATAGGTCAAAGAAGTTAAAGAGTAGAAACGCTAGATGGTACAAAAATCTAATTCCTGCTGAAGGATTATTCAAGGTGAAAGGAGGAGCACTGAATGTTTATTTTGGAAAGAAGGAACAGGCTCAACTCAGTGGCCTTATCTTCCACATTAAGGAAGTAGAGGAGGACTTCACCAGTGGGAACTTGACAAAGGACATCAATAAAATAATTTCAGCTAACATCACACCTAATAGTGAGAGATGATTGCTGTTCCATTAAGATCAGGAATAAAACAAGAATGTTCTCTCCCAGAATTCATGTTCAACTTTCTACGGGGGATTCTAGCCAGTGTGCTAATCCAAGGAAAAGAAATGATAGGCATCCAGACTGGAAAAGAGGAAACACAAGCATCTGTGTTTGAATCTATAGAAGCTTCTGTGTGCAAAATCCAGAGACAGAGGCAGGTGCTGGGAAGGGTGTGGAGCAGCAGGAACCCTCATGCCAGCTGGCGGGGGCGCAAAATGCTGCAGCCACTGGAAGACAGTTTGGTGGTTTCTTATAAAATTAGACATTGTCTCACACCATGATACCAGATTGTGTATCTATCTAAGAGACCTGAAAATTTATGCCCGTGCAAAAACTCGCAAGTGTATATTTATAGTAGCGTCATTCATAACCGCCAGCACTATGGAGGAACCAAGATGACCCTCAGAAGGTTCATAGAGAAACAGTCTGTGTTGCATCCAGACCATGGAATATTATTAGGCACTAAACAAGAAATGAGCCATCAAGCCATGAAAAGATATGGAGGAAACTCCAAAATGTATTACTATATGAAAACAGACAATCTGAAAAGGCTGCATTGGGTATGATTCCCACTACAGGGCACTCTGGAAAAGGCAACATCATGGAACCAGTAAAAGGATCATTAGGTTCCAGAGTTTAGAGGAGGGGAGTGGTGAATAGCTATTTTGTTTGATACTATCACGGTGGGTACATGTCATTATACTAATTATATAATTATAATTATATTACTATCTGTCCAAACCCCATAAAATGTACAATACCCAGTGAACCCTAAAGTAAACTGTAGATTTGGGTGATATTGAAGGGCCATGTAGGTTCATGGATTATAGCAAATCTGGTGGGGTTGTTGAGAGTGAGAGTCTTCATACATGTAGGGGCTGGGGAATATATATGGGAAATTTCTGTACTTTCCTCTTAGTATTTCTGTGAACCTAAAAACTGCTCTAAAGTACACGTTGTATTTTTTAAAGTCAATGTCATCAGAAAACTTCGTAAATAGTGAGCTGGTATCTTGGAATATTTCAACCAAACTCTCTAATATTTATCCTTCGACTTAGATACTTTTCCCCAAGAATAAAAAGCTATTGACTAAAAGGTTAGGGTGCAATTAAGATTTCATTACCTTCACTATTGCTACAATAGAAAATAATCCTCTGGGTTTGTTACACATACTTCTACCTTAATTTCCTTGCGTGTGTGTGTGTGTGTGTGTGTGTTTCTTTTAAAATTGTGTCTGTGAGTAGAGAACAGACTTGTGGTTGCCAAGGGGGAAGGGGTGGGGGAGGGCAGGATTGGGAGTTTGGGATTAGCAGGTGCAAACTATTACATATAGGATGGATAAACAGGGAGCTATATTCAATATCCTGTGATAAACCATAATGGAAAGCAATATGGAAACAAATAGACGTGTGTATAACTGAGTCACTTTGCCGTACTGCAGAAGCTAACGAAACAGTATAAATCGACCACACTTCAATGAAATTTTTACAAAAGAAGGTGTCTCTGCTCCTTCTGCTACACAGAGCTTTTTGCACCAATGTGTATGTGCTAATTTAACCATACAATGCACTTCAACGTGTCCCAAGATGTCCCTGACTTGTAACTTCACCTGTGGAAGGGCCGTAAGTCTATGTCTTAAAGAACGGTTTCATTTCCAGCTCTGCAAACCTTCGGGATGTGAGCCCCGGATTGAAGACACGCCTGCCACATGGCTGCACATTAGGATATTACTGCATAACGAATGCCTTGTTGACTGGAGTATAAAAAAGATTGATAATTTACAGAGAAAGTCAATCAATAAATAAACTGTCCCTAACCAGCTTGGGAGTTGGCAGAATGACATTCCATTATCCTGTCAGGCATATTGCAATCAAAAGTGTGACGCCCCAAAGGGCAGGGCACCCTGCCCACCGGCAGCTCGGGCCCTTCCCCCTCCTGGCGAGCCACAGCCGTCGAATTTCGGCTTCGCCCACAATCCGAGGTTCCCCGTGTGCACGCCCCATTCCCAGATCCATATTCAAGCGCCGCATCAGCCCATAGGGCGGGGCGGCCCAAGTCTGCTTGGTGGGATGGTGGCCCTGGTGACGGCAGGAGGTGACAGCGCTGTGTCACTGGGCGCCTGACAGCTGATCCTCTGCAGACAGGGCTGTCAGAGGACCGGAGCCCTTCACATGCACGAGTGAAATTAACTTCTGTTAGTCTGACATTTCCCACAATCAATACTCACAGGGCCCTTGTCTCCAGGATCAAAATTCATAAATCAAAAGCAGAAAGCATGAAATAAGGTATTTGATAAATCCATTAACTCGAGTGGCAGTGTACTTCTGTCACGCCGTCCGGAGTACACTGGTGCCTGCAAGGCTTCCGTGTGGGTGGTGGGGCCTGGGGGCCTTTGCGCTGCTGTTTCCTACGTTCTTGAGCACGCTGCTTACCAGACAACATTGTCGTCTCAAAGCAGAATTTAATCTGTGTTCCTGCTCCGGGTTCCTGAACAAATGGAGAAAAAAAGCAATGTAGGGCTTGGCTTCTGGAGATGAAAGGTAACTGGTAGTGATTTTGCTGGAGTCAGGTTCCCACTGGGGAAGCTGGTCTCCAGGGATACCATGGTGTGTGTGTGTGTGTGTGCACACACTCACTATATACACTGTTCATGTGTACATACATATTTTATGCGTATACATGTGTGTGCATGTGTGTGCGTGTGTGTATACTACGTGTGCACACACATGTAGACATACTATGTGTGTATACATCACAACGCTCTATGTGCACACATATTTGCAGTCTGGGTGTGTAGACACAGATACGTGCACACATATTCTATATATTTGTGCATAAATATAATTTGCTGGTGGCAGAGATGGTAAAGAATCTGCCTGCACTGTGGGAGACCCAGGTTCAATCCTTGAGTCGGGACGATCCCGTGGATGAGGGAATGGCCACGCACTCCCATATTCTTGGCTGGGAAATTCCACAGACAGAGGAGTCTGGCAGGCTACCGTCCATGGGGTCGCAAAGAATTGGACACGACTGAGTGATTAACACTTTCACTTTTTCATAGATATGCTACTCATGTACACACATGCACATACTTGTACACAGATGCATGCCTGTGTTTCTTATGTGTGCACATATCTGTATATGTGTACTCTGTGTGTGTGTGCTTGTACATATATGCAAATCCTTGAACCATCCGTGGCCCTCCCACCGGCCTGACGGGCACCCTGGGTTCGAGGTCCTCTGTGGGAAACCTGGAGGTTCACCATCTCTCTGTGGAAAAAGAAGGAACGGTTCTCATGGAGCATTCCAGGGCTGCCCCCTCTCCTTGACCGCATGTCACACACGCTGCTGCTGTCAGAACTGGTTTATGATTCCATGCAGCCGTTTTATGACAGGATAGCAGCCTCTTACTCTTTCTCTACACTGAGCTATGAATTCAGACACTTTAAAGAATAATACTGAGTTACAATCCATAACTGCCTTCCCTGAGCTAGAGGTTTTCTCCACTCACTTAAAAAATGCCCAGGTCTGCAAATACTGCCTAGGGGAGTAGTGGGAATAGCTTTCGTCTGAAAATGTAAAATCAGCAGGCCTTTGTTGAGGACTTAGAACATTCTAGGTGCTGACAGAGGGGACACAGATTCCTTTAGGTTCAGTCTGTGTGGAGCAGTCGTAGAACCTGCCTATTGAGTAAGACGACTGGGACCCCAGCACCGGAACTCAGTTCAGTTTAGCCTCACACTGTGCTTTCAAACTGTGCAGAGAGGGGACATTTCTCCCTGATACTAGGAGGAAGAAAATCCCACAGATTCTTGGTTAATTTAGGGGGGAATACACTGTTCTGTGGGCTTTCCAGGTGGCACTAGTGGAAAAGATCCTGCCTGCCAATACAGGAGGCTTAAGAAACACGTTCGATCCCTAGGTTTGGAAGATCCCCTGGAGGAGGGCATGGCACTTCACTCCAGGATTCTTGTCTGGAGAATCCCATGGACAGAGAAGCCTGGCAGGCTATGGCCCATAGAGTCTCAAAGAGTTGGGCACAACTGAAGCGACTTAGCTCACAGGCACATGCACACACGGTCTTCTGCAGTACATATACACGCGAGCATCTTCCCAACCCAAGAGCTCAAACTGTCCCCCATACTAGCCAACCTCCCCCTGTCCAGGGCACGCTGGCTGCAAGCAGGCACCTGTCCTCAGGCTGGGGATGGGGCTGGTTTTGCTCATTTCAAAGTCCACGTGCAGTGTCCATTTCTGACCCCTGGGCTGTGGGAGGAAGAGTCTGGGTGGTCAGAAGATTGCTGCTGCTAGTGGGGTGCCCTGTGAGGTCCCCTACTCTCTGGGGGTGGGAGCCCGTCTCCCAGGTGAAATTATGCTTTCCCCTAAACACACTCATTCCGCCAAAAGCCCCCTCACCAAATCCGCCCTCCCAAGCTTTGTTAGAAAGCTGACTTATGCGCACAGAGTGGGTGGCGACGTCAAGGGCCAGGAAGCAGAGTCTTGCAGTCCTGTGAGCACATCCATGTCTCTTCCCTGGTGTCTCGCTTTGCATCACAGTCTGCGGGCCACTTCCAAGTTCTCATCCTATTCCTGAGGACCACTCCCAGCAAGGTTGGCGTGCCCAGCGCTGCAAGCCTTCCAGGTGCAGCACCAGAAGCGTGCAGGCAGGAGAAGGTATAGTTAGGGCAGGCGGAGTGGGGGAAGGAGGCAGGGGTTCTCGTGAGGGGGCGTCAGATGGGAGCACCCGTGGGCCGCTCCAGTTCCTGTGTGTCCTGGACTGTGTCCTTGAGGAAGAACCTCCTTCTGCTCTGCTTGGAGTGTAGATGGCGCAGGAAGGCAGGTGGCGAGGAGCCGGTGCAGCCAGGTGACAGCTCCCTGGAAACCCGCCTTCCGTGTCCCCAGACTCTGGCCTGTATCGCCTCATGGCCCCACCCAGCTGCAGGGGGAGTAGACCCTGGTCCTAACACGTGGTGGAGACCCGAGGGCAGAGGTGGCTGGCGTGATGGGTGAGAATGTGGAGTCTGCTCGAAGGATGAGGAGGTCAGGAGACAGCACCAGGGGCCCGGACGCCTCCTCTTCCCGGGGGCCTATCCCCTGGGTCCAAGAAACTGACCTCGTCGCCCGGATATATTCGCTGCCTGCTCTGCCTTCTCTTCAAGGCCCTGGGTCTGTGATGGAGACCAGGGCAAACGTCCCTGCCCATGGAGCTCACAGCCACGTGCCAGTCCACAGGGCCTTCTCTGCTCCATCTCCACAAGACCTCTGGGTGGTCTGGAGGGGCCCGGTGCATGGGCTCTGGGGCCAAGGGCACAGAGAGCAAATGTTCGGAGACCAGGGCTGCTCACAACATAAAGGACAGAGCTCAATCTCAGAGGGCAGAATGGGTGTAGACACGGGATTGTAGGCAGCTCTGGGCACTGTCGTGAGGAGGAAGAGCTCCAGTGTGGATCCCCCAGGTGATGCTCTTGGATCAACAGATGGAAGGATTAGTGCCCCCCCCCCCGGCTGCCTGGGTCCCCTCCCTTCAGTGGCAGAGCCTGAAAGTGTGGGACTCAGATGTCAGACTAACAGACCTGACTGCCCCCGACAATGCGCAAGGCCATGTTTGCCCTCGGTGACGCCGGGCGACTGAGCCCCTTACGCTTCTATTCGTTCCATGGAAAGGTAGCCCAGGAGTGCCTGCCCAGAGCCTTCCTCCCGACCCCGTGGCCCCAGAGTCTCAGCCCCTCGCCATGACACCTGGCAGCCTTGCCCTTGTACCTGCTGGGCTGGCACCCCATGTGGTCACCTCCTCGCGCCGCCTGTCACATCCCACCTTCCAGGTTTCCTATTTGGAAGCAAATTGCTGAAAGAATGTTGCTCAACCAAATACATATTTCTCCATATCGTATCCAAACTGGTGAGTTCTTTGACAAACCAAACCATCAGAGAAGCTTTGTTTCATTTTTTCAAAGCTATAAATACACAGAGCTCTCTGTTTCCTCTCATGGCAGCCTTGATTTAGAAAGCTTAGGAATATTCCAAGATCTAAATGATTGTCTTTTAGGAAAAAGTATCCTTTCCTTTGGCAAGGGGACTTGGTGAAAGGTATAATGTTGCATCAATCAGATTACATCTGACACAGCTTAAATGCATCATGCTTTGTATTTGCCTTTATCAAATCTCTTATGATAGAAAATGACAGTGTCTCTCTTATGGCAGTCCCTGCAAACAATATAAAAAATAAAAATTGTCATTTAAATGACTTCACCGAGTATGTCTGTATAATTACCCGGCACAGTCTCCTTACACGATAGGTGCCCATCAATTAAACAGATCCAATATCATGCGGCAACAGTCTGGGAGTGAGTCTATTGATTCTCATAATAAAAAAGGAAGACCGAGGTTCTGACACACTGCACCATTGTGGGCCTGTAACCCAATTCCTCCTGGAAGGCGGGTCTGTTTTATTTAGCTCTGAGGATATGACAGAAACTGTATATCTCTTTGCATTACACATCCCCTATCTGTCAATTGGAGCAAATGGCTGGATACTTTCTGCTTCTAATTACAAAAGCAGCCAATAATTGGAGTAGTTTTTTCCTATGGATCCTCTGTCGTCTGGCGTGTCAATAGCCTGGCTTCCCCAGAGCCTGGACATGCGACGGCAGGTGCCCTTGAGAAAGATTTTGCTGTTATTTAAAGTCGATAGAGCTTCCTCACTCTCTGCCTTTATTCCTTGTGTTTGCTTCCCTCCACCCTCTACAGGAGTGTCTGTTTCCTTTGGGGAAAGTGGTTATTTTGAGAAGAAAAATATGAATTAAAGAATAGACTTTCCTGTGTAAATATTGGACCACTTGTGTTCTATTGTTTCCAACACCCAAAGAAAACTCCCCTTCTGGCAGCTTCTCTACGTGCGTGCTCTGTCTTGTGCTCTTTGCAACCCCATGGACTGTAGACCACCAGACTCCTCCATCCACGGGATTCTCCAGGCAAGAATACTGGAGTGGGTTGCCACGCCCTCCTTCAGGGAATCTTCCCGACCCAGGGATGGAACCCACATCTCCTATGTCTCCTGATTGCAGACAGATTGTTTATCTACTGAGCCACCAGGGAAGCCCTTCAAAGGGTCACATGGTAGCAGTTAACCCTCTTGCCTCGCTAGCCACTGAACTTACCTGCTTGGAGTTGAAAATATCCCTCTTAAAACTATTTCAGTTCCTCTTCTGTGTATGTCATTGAAATTGGTCTCTGCGCTTGCAGTAACAGATTTTCTTTCTTTTCTTTTTGTTAATTTAAGCAAAGTTAGTTTGTTGTTGCACCAGAAACACAAAAAGCTTTATGTAATATCTAACCCATTATGTCTTTTTATCTGACTTTTTTGGAACAATAAGAGAAGGAGTTCTAAGCTGCTGTTACCTGTGTTCGGTAATGACTACGCGATTCTTCCCTCAAATAAGCCTGTTTTCTCTTTGACGCGCTGGGTGGGGAGACTCCAGGCGGCTTGTACCTGTTGACATGCGGTGTATTGCGCAGTCTCGGCTGGCTCCCTGGAGAGAGCTGCGTGCTGACCCTTCAGGATGAGACCTGAGGCCCTGCAGGAGCTCCGCCCACGGAGCAGTCAGCCGTGGGCAGCGGGCAGCAGCCGGCCCCCCTGCCCTGGCGTCCACTCCCCTCACAGCCACGAAGTCCTGGTCTTTCTACTTGGACCTGGAGGCCATGATCACTTCAGCACAGAGCGTGGCCAAGGCTAAAGCTGCCGGGCCGGGCTCCCCGTCCGTCCACGCAGTCACCCGTGCCCACGGCCGCAGACTGGCTTCCTTCAGGCTGCACCCCAGAGCCTCCCTGCTCAGAAGAAGGCGGGACCAGATTTCAGTTCAGGTTTGCGTCCACACTCCTGGGGCTTGGGGATGTGGACTGGAAGAGCAGGCGCCACCCGCCGTTTCATGGGACACCATGTCCCCTCGGGGGTGGGGTGGTCAGGCCACCAGAGTCACTGTCCCCTGGGACACCACATCCCCTCTGGGGGGCAGTGGTCAGGCCACCAGAGTCACTGTCCCCTACAGACCTCACAGCAACACCCAGTCTCCACTCCGGCTAAACAGCCCCCCCTCGGGGCTCTGCCCTCCTCACAGGGGCCAGGGGGCCCCCTCCGCCCGGCATCTCCAGGGAAGGTCACTGAGCCCCAGGCGAGGCTGAGCTGCTCAAGGCGAGGTTGGAGCCCAGGCCAGCACCATGTCCCCGACAGGACACCGTGTCCTCCTGCAGTCCGTCCGCACTTGGGTTACTGCTGTCTCCCATGGGCCTGTGGGATTGACGGGTGTACAAGCGAGTGCCCCGTGCTCGGGCGGGGGGGGGGGTCATGTCTGAACCCGGTGCACTGGGCCAGGGGTCAACTTCCCCTAAATGGCAGGCACTCCCTGGATAGGCCCAGGGCTGAGCCAACTCCACGCGTCCACAGGGTCTGGACACTGTCCCGGGTGTCAGGACGTGTCAGTGTGTCCAGCCTGCACTTCTCATGTGGTCATTGGTCTGTAGGGACTTTGGTTCTCCATTTCTCTCCCATCAAATGTCAGCATCAAAACTGTGCCCTACCCACTAGCCGGCCACCCTTCAACCAGAGGAGAAGGCTGATGTCGGCAGGAGCAAAGACCATCCTCACGCTCCAGGGGAGGTCCTGGCCCGCTCGTAGGGTGCTCACCTCCAGCGTCCTGCAGATGCCCCATGTGCTCCTGAGAGTGAGGGGACAGGACCTTCAGATGGGTAGTCCTTTTCTTAATTTTTATTTTATATGGGAGTACAGTTGATTTCAATCCCAAAGAAAGGCAATGCCAAGAACATTCAAACTACCGCACAATTGCACTCATCTCACATGCTAGTAAAGTAATGCTTAAAATTCTCCAAGCCAGGCTTCAGCAATACGTGAACTGTGAACTTCCAGATATTCAAGCTGGTTTTAGAAAAGGCAGAGGAACCAGAGATCAAATAGCCAACATCCGCTGGATCATGGAAAAAGCAGGAGAGTTCCAGAAAAACATCTATTTCTGCTTTATTGACTATGCCAAAGCCTTTATGTGGATCACAATAAACTGTGGAAAATTCTGAAAGAGATGGGAATACCAGATCATCTCACCTGCCTCTTGAGAAATCTGTATGCAGGTCAGGAAGCAACAATTAGAACTGGAGATGGAACTACAGACTGGTTCCAAACAGGAAAAGGAGTACGTCAAGGCTGTATATTGTCACCCTGCTTATTTAACTTATGTGCAGAGTACATTATGAGAAACGCTGGACTGGATGAAGCACAAGCTGGAATCAAGATTGCCAGGAGAAATATCAATAACCTCAGATATGCAGATGACACCACCCTTATGGCAGAAAGTGAAGAGGAACTAAAAAACCTCTTGATGAAAGTGAAAGAGGAGAGTGAAAAAGTTGGCTTAAAGCTCAACATTCAGAAAACGAAGATCATGGCATCTGGTCCCTTCACTTCATGGCAAATAGATGGGGAGAAAGTGGAAACAGTGTCAGACTTTATTTTGGGGGGCTCCAAAATCACTGCAGATGGTGATTGCAGCCATGAAATTAAAAGACGCTTACTCCTTGGAAGGAAAGTTATGACCAACCTAGATAGCATATTAAAAAGCAGAGACATTACTTTACCAACAAAGGTCCATCTAGTCAAGGCTATGGTTTTTCCTGTAGTCATGTATGGATGTGAGAGTTGGACTGTGAAGAAACCTGAGCGCCAAAGACTTGATGCTTTTGAACTGTGGTGTCGGAGAAGACTCTTGAGAGTCCCTTGGACTGCAAGGAGATCCAATCAGTCCATTCTGAAGGAGATCAGTCCTGGGTGTTCTTTGGAAGGAATGATGCTAAAGCAGAAACTCCAGTACTTTGGCCACCTGATGCAAATAGCTGACTCGTTTGAAAAGACCCTGATGCTGGGAAAGATTGAGGGCAGGAGGAGAAGGGGACAACAGAGGATGAGATGGTTGGATGGCATCATTGACTCGATGGACATGGGTTTGGGTGGACTCCGGGTGTTGGTGATGGACAGGGAGGCCTGGCGTGCTGCGATTCATGGGGTTGCAAAGAGTCAGACATGACTCAGCGACTGAACTGAAACAGTTGATTTACAAGGTTGTACTTGACAATAAAGGCAGTAACGGGACAGGCACACGTCCTCTCTGTTTATCCCTCATGTATACGTGTGTATACAGGCATGGGTATGTGGGTGTTACACATATGAGTTAATAGCTTTCTTCATGCTTCACTGTGGCAGACTGATGGATGTCCCACGGTAAAAGATGAGAGCAAAGGGCCAAACTTGGTTCCAAGAACGTTTAAAAAGAGAAGATCTAGAAAACATTTACAGGAAAAGAGGAAAAGGCAGGCAAACCATGCACCACGTTTTATAAACACGGAATCATTGATAACAGGGAAGGATGTCCCTCCGGCCTTGAGGACAGTAAGTGTGGTTTGAAGAGAGATGCTGGGGGTTCAGCGGTGAAGAATCCTCTGCCAATGCAAGAGGGGAGACCTTCGACCCCTGGGTCAGGAAGATCCCCGGGAGAAGGAAAAGGTAACCCAATCCAGTATTCTTGCCTGGAGAATCCCATGGACAGAGGAGCCCGACAGGCCACAGTCCATAGGGTCGCAGAGTTGGACACCACTGAGTGACTCACACACACACACACACATGCACACACACACACACACACACACACACACACACGCTGTTGTGATTAGAGGTCCTGTGCTCTTTACAGGGCACACCTTCTCACGGCCCTGCAGCAGAAAGAGCCCACGGGGAGGCCCCAGGCCGGCGGTCTCTGCCCCTCCCAGGGATGCTGGGTGTGTCCTGGAGCTGCTAGGACAACGCGTGCCTTCCGACCTCTCTTTGCAGAGACGCGCCCTCCCTGACTGTCCCACAGGGACTAGGGGCAGTAGCTCCCGCAGGTCTTTACCCTTCTGGCCACCTGCGAGAAGGCTGATTGGAAGCTGCCTTCTTGCTGGGTGGCACCATCTGACCCACACGGCTGTCTCGGTGGACTGACGCTCCCCGGGGGCCCGGTCCACACACTTGATTCTGAGCCTTAGCAGATATCTCAACCTGGGGACTGAAGCTTTAGCTGGTTTTCCATCTGAGTTAGAAATTCAAGTTTATGCCTTTCACGGGTCGGTGAAAGTTCTCATTTCTTTCACGAGGCCTCAGATACACGGGGCTGAGCTGATCAGATCAAATGAGAACATTTGTTTCCTATGCAATCAAGAAGCCTGTGTAAACATCCTCAGTGTGGAATGCCTCCAAATCTTGCTTGAGAACTCAGTTTGAATTTTTTCCTTCTTTTGGGCAGAATGAGCCCAGTGTGGATGCCAGCATCTTTCTGGGTCTATACAGCAGGTCTCGGACAGAATAAAAGAAGAGCTACAGAGTTCCGATGCCTGTCTGGTTCCTAGGAGTGGGGCGCTGAGAACTACAAGCCTCGGGGTTTCTGAGGATGTACAGACAGGCTGCAGACCAAAGGTCAGCCTGCCCATCACACTCTCTTCAACATCATGTTAATACTCAATTCCACAAGATACACGAATGGAGGGCCTGGGGACACTGAACAATGAAATCTTCACTGAATAAAGATAAAGAGGAGTGGCTCAGGGGTAAAGAATACGCCTGCAGTGCAGGAGACCTGGGAGGTGTGGCTTCAAACCTGGGTCGGGAAGATCCCCTGAAGAAGAGAATGGCAATCCGCTCCAGTATTCTTGCCTGGAGGATTCCATGGACAGAGGAGCCTGGCGGACTATAGTCTATGGAATTGCAAAGAGTTCCATACAACTGAGCGACTAACACAGCACTAAGAGGGTTTTATGTAACCTCATCTGATGATAAAACTCCACTTCTGAGGTCAGCCCACGGCTTCCCACCTGTGTCCTCACCAAACATGTTACACATTTGACAGTTTCCTCCTTGATGCGGTGGGTCTACCACTCAGTTAATCCATAAAACCCCTTTGTGCGTTTAAAAAAATAAATAAATAAATAAAAGCTCATGTAAATGATGAATAGATCTAAAGGACTTTCAAAATTCAAGGAAGCCACTTTCGTCCTAAACTTCTTTTGAACATTTAAAATATGTGCCTGCTTCTTCTCCCTTCAAGAGTTTGCACAATTTCTGTTGCTGTTTGTTTTTTTTTTTTTAAGAGTATAGAATGTAAGGCAGGAAATCTCTCCTGCTTTAGCATTTATGACTTCTTGGATATTCCTTTGAATATGTTTAGACAAACAGATCTTCTGGGCTTGCTGTTGCCTCTGACACAATGGAGAGCTGTGCCTTGCAGGCCCAAGGAAACACGGCTCAATCTTGGCATATAAATTAATTGCTAAATCACAATGCAATTTCTATGGAATTGCATTTGAATGCAAGATTAATAATGAATGAATTAATCAAGATTAATTTTATTATAATGAACATGAAAGGATCTAATGATGATTGGTTGCTTTTCTCGAGAGTTGTCTTATGAATATTCACACTTTTGGTGAATTTCTTGAGTTGTCTGGTATACTTGAGGGAGTCTGTCTATGCTGACTCTGTGTGTCATGCGGGAGAGATTTCAGTAGCAACTTCTCATTTAGGATTTAATTTCCTTGCTAGACTTCCCATCCCTGGAGGGGGTCCCCAGCTAATGAATTGTTGAGGAAAATATATGAATTTTATATTTGGAAAATAAAGGTCCAAATGTGAGGAAGGCCTCCCTCTTTTTGGTGACATTTCTTTCATTCAATTAACTTGACATCTTTAAGAAAATTAATTCACAGTGAAATGAGGTGATGTTTTGGAAAATGGCAGGGCTTTATTTCAATTTGAGTTAGTGAGATTATGGTCTAGTTTTTTAATGTTTTTGCATCATATTTTTTTCCTTTTAGCAAGATGACATCTCTTTATTTATTTATTTGGCTGCACAGTGAAGCGTGTGGTGTCTAGTTCCCTGATCAGGAGTGAACCAGTGCCCCCTGCTTTGGGAGCAAGGAGTCTTAACCACAGGACCACCGGGGAGCTCCTGGTTATATCTTAAAGTATCATTTAAATTTAACGCATGGAGGTCTTAGAACTTTGCATAACACAAAAAAAGTGCAAGGGCACCTTCTCCAAAGGTACTCTTTTCTGCATCTCCCAAACTGAAAATGAGGACATCGGTAAATTAGAAATAGTGTTGGGCTGGAGACCAGAACAAGGACAACGTGCAGATGTCTCATCACCACGTCCTGGGACACCTGCCCGGCCCCCAAGGAGACTGTCACCCTTCTGTGCCCTCACCCTCTGCAGTGCCCGCAGCAGGACACCCTTGGGAACACGTTCCCTGGGTCAGCAAAGGCTCCCTGGGGCCAAAACGAGATGCTGTCTTGCTCATGTGTACAGTGGCTTTATTAATATTTGAAGTTTTACTTTCTCTTGGCGCAGAGTTGATTAGCAGTCCTGTGCTAGCTTCAGGGGCACAGCAAGGGAGTCCAGCTACGTGTATGCCTGCATCTGTTCTTTCTTGTCTCTCTTCCCACATCAGTGGTTACCGAGTGCGGAGCTGCCCTCCCTGTGCTGGGCGGCAGGTCCTGGCTTACAGAACACCCCGTCCTGGGGGAGCCGCCCTTCCTCGCGGCTGCCCTTCCCGTCCTGGCCTCACATCATGCTCCTGAGGCGGCCTTTCTGGCCTGCATCCCTTCCCCTCCTTCTCCACTCTCTGTGGACCCTCTTGCCGTGAGTGACCGGTGGCCCTCACACACCTTTTATCCAGCTGGGCCCCTCCCCAGTCAGCAGGGCAACGGCCCGCTGGCCTCTCACACCTGCCTTCCCCTCCACGTGTCTCTGCCGCCTCCTGCTCTGTCCTGCTGCCCCTCTCGTCTGAGTTCTTCACCCCTGGCTTCTCAGTGGTCCAGTCGCCTTCCCTGATGCTCACGAGAGGGTGCTGCCCCTGCACAGGTTATGCGTCAGCAAAACCACAGCGCAGTGGACCCTGGACCTCTCACAAATGACCGACTGGACTCTCAGCTGAGAACTTGCCTCAGTAAACCCAGTCTTTGATGTCTCAGCTTCCTCAGAGCCCAGCTAGTATTTCCTCACGTTTTCTCTACTTACTGCATTGTCTTGGTGAGGGGGCAGATTTTAACCTGGGTTATTTGCAGCTAAACTATTGTAATAGCTAACAAGTCAATGCATTTGTAAAACATATTTTAATTTTCATACTTTAACTAGTGGTATGACTTTTTTTTTTAAAATTACAACTATAGTGGAAAATGCCAGGACTTCAGTGTGTGTTAATACATTGCTTGCAAAATAATTATTAATAACCATTGACTGCCAAAAATTTTGCTAGGCAAGTCGCATAATTATCTCTAATCCTCACAAAAGTCTGCTTTTTAATGCCAGTTTGATATGCACAGTGGAGCTAAGAAAGGCTTGATCCTCTGCCCAAGGTGACACTGACTGAGAGCCAGGATTCTAACGTAAATGTTTAAAACTCCACTTTTCTCACAGTAACAGCTGCCTTTCACAGAGATTCTACAAAACAAATCAAACTTTACTTCAGTTAACATCACCTTTGCCTGACTGTACTATCTACCAGCACAACATTGGCATAATTCTCCAAACGATCCCATGCTCCAGGAGATTAATATTTTAATAAACTAATTTCAGAGTTTTATGCTCTTCTCATCAACCAAGCTGTAGATAGCAAGTTTCAGGCTATGGATTTGGGCAATTCCTAGTTTCACCTCCACTCTTTTTTGGGAGGGGGCAAATATTTCAATTTATATTGACCCCTTTGTCAGGAGAAAATGCCAACGCATAATGATGTGATGCTCATTGAAGAAAGAAGATCTCGTGTTTTGTACCTAATATATTCCCCCAAAATATATCTAACTGAGACTTCTACTACAGAGCAGCCTGAATGAAGTCATCTATTTTCTAAGCAAGTAATTTTTCACTGGGAGAAAAGAGAGAAGGGCATGAGTTTTGTGGATTAGCATAGGGATGGCAAGCAAGAGCAAAACATCAGATAAGGCTGATGCCAACGAAATCACAGCCATTGGGGTAAGTACACGCATTCTTCTCTCCAGGACACGTTGGTTAGTTTAATTTTTAACCAGCTTATTCAATGACGCTCACCTGCCTCATCCATCTTCTACAGGTCCACCCACTCTGGCCCCGACTTCCACGCAGCTAACGCTCCCTGGAAATTAAGGCAAAATCTCTCTTGGTTCAGACTACCTGGTTCAGACTCTGACACTCTATTTCTACAGGTAGCAACTAATTCTCCCCCGTGGATTCTTTGGAACTGAGATTAAAAGCAACTTAAATTCTGAGTAGATACAGCGTAAGAGCTTGATCAGGCTCGCTTTAGTGGAATCCCTCCTTGTTAAGATGAGGCTGAAAGCTGAGTATTGGGGTCTGTCAACCTCACAAAACAACCTGCAGTGAACATTCTTCATTACAGCATGAAAATACTTTTCTGGCCATTTCAGAGGAAGAGAGAGTGAAGCGGCTGAGTCAATACCCCAGAGAAGAGCCCCGTCTTAGTACACCACCACCTTAGGTCCCTAAATCCAACATTTCTCCCCACGCACAGTATTTCCCAAAGATGTGTGACGTAAGAGATGGTGCGGCCTCAGGGAGACAACAAATACCCTTCATCAGGGGAGCAAGGCTGGGAGCAGCGTCAGGACTCACAGGGAATGCTGGGAAACACACAAGAAGCTTGGGTTTGTACACTAGTTTGGATATATTTTTACATATTTTGTTCAATAAATCCAGTCAACATCCAGACACTTTGTAAGGTTAAGTTCCTTAAAAAAGTAAGGGGTCTGATCATCAATCTGAAAAAGTTATGATAAATGTGCCAGAGAATACAGAATCTAGACATGCAGGGCACATGGTGTGTTTTTGTTCAGATTAACAAGTAAATAAGTATAAGGCTGAGTTCCTTTGCTGTTCACCTAAAACTATCACAACATTGTTAGTTAATTGGCTATACTGCAATAAAAAGTATTAAAAAACAAAAAAAAATATACGAAAAACAAACAAAAAAGAAACAAACAGACCCATTAATTTAAGTTTAGGGCACACCAGTATTTTTGCCTGGAGAGTTCCATGGACAGAGGAGCCTGCAGGCTACAGCCCATGGTGTCACAGAAAGTCAGACATGGCTGAGCAGCTAACATTTTCACACTTTCTGGGCATTTTACCAGAGACGACTAGAGGACAAAGACAAGTGCGTGTGTACATGCCCAGTCGCTTCAGTTTTGTCTGACTCTTGGCGACCCCGTGGACTGCAGCCCGCCAGGCTCCTCTGTCCATGGGATTCTCCAGGCAAGAATACTGGAGAGGGTTGCCATGCCCTCCTCCAGGGGATCTTCCTGACCAGGAATCAAACCTGCATCTTCTGTGTCTCCAGCATTGCAGGCGGATTCTTTACTCACTGAGCCACTTGGGAAACTCCAAAGACAAGTACACTGAGCCGCACGCTGGAAATGTCATTCGCATGGGACTTAGAATTCAGTTTGCGGAATGCTTCCTGATGTCCTGTGCACCCGTTAGTCCTTGCACTGAGTGGCCTCCCATTTGGCTGTGGAAATAAGAATAAGCAACATGACAAATACCGTATGACAAGTGGCTGGTGAGTTTTAACTCTCGGTCTGTTACCTACACCTACTTCCAGTCCCAGGGACTAGGATACCACTGTGGACAGCAACCTAAAATACCACTAAGTGCCCTGAAGGACAAAACGGTGGGGTCAGGTCAGGCCCTTGGAGCTGGTCCGAAGGCTGGGGATAACCGTCTGTCTCCACGGCACCAGCATCAGCACCATCTTCTGGGACTTGGGGAGAGAGGGCATGGAGGGGTCAGAGGACTCAGCCGGTTGGATGCGTAAATGAATATGTGCATCCTGATAAGCCCATTCAGATTTTCTGATCAGGAAACAGAAGGAAATTCAGAAAAATTTCCTTTATCTGATCTGCCTTCCTGCCCTCGAGTCCACAGTCATGGGACCCCACTGGTCAGCACAATCTGGTCCCCGAGGAACAAACTCAAGGTTATCATTTTTGCATTTGATTAGATACTTTGCCAGTCATACTCCTGTGTCCATGGGATTCTCCAAGCAAGAACACGGGAGTGGATTGCCATTTCCTCCTCCAGAGGATCTTCCCAACCAAGGAATGGAACCCAGGCCTCCCATTTGCAGGTGGATTCTTTATGGTCTGATCCACCAGGGAAGCCCATGAATACTGGGGTGGGGAGCCTATCCCTTCTCTGGGGATCTTCCGGACCCAGGAATCGAACCAGGGTCTCCTTCATTTCAGGCAGTTTCTTTATAGCTGTGTCAATGGGGAAGCCCTTTAAAGAGTTAGTTTAAGCTAAAGAAATAATTTGATCATTGAAAACTGAAAGGAAATACAATCTCTAGAGAATGGAGGCAGATATTTGGAAAGAATAATCACTATATTGTAAACATTGTAATATAAAACATTGGGAAGGAAATAAGAATGTGTAGACCTAATACCAGGTTTTAAGTATCATCTGCATTCTCTTGTTGTCTTGCTATTTTTTCTTTTTACACTCATGGGTAAGAAAGCGATCAATATTGATAGAAGGAATATGGACTTCTGTTTAGGTGAATATCAGCGGTATGCATCTGAGCATCTGAGGCACTACCAGGACTTGCTGAGGAAGCATACACTGCACTGCTTCCTATTCACGGAGGTAAGTAGGTAGGAGGCCAGAAAGAACTCCCTGCTTTGCATCGGGACAGAAAGTCAGTTGGTCATCGTGAATACACGGTTATTTCCATCTGGAGGTTGCATTATCTCAGGACAATCGAAACAGATGGTCTAGATGCAAGGGACTCAGTGAAAGAAACCCCAGCTCCAGAGGTTTCAGAAACGTGCATCTACATACCTGGTTCCAGCACGTTCCTTTACGCTGGATGCTGCACAAGATGCTTAAGTGGACAAGGCTGGGGTAAAGCCAGATGTGACCGAGGGGAAAGCCCACCTTCTCCCAGACTCTGGGGTGTGCTTGGCCCTAATCTCTGATGATCATAAATTCCATGTTCCTTATTGATCGGCCTAAGTGCACTTCTTGTTCTGTGATAGCAGGCCACGATCCTATCTGCTTGCCAAACCTCACTTCTGAATGAGGACTATGTGAAAGCCATCCTTAGTTTCCTAGATTAAATGCAACACTGCACAAGGCATCGCCTATAGGAGCAGAAATACTACACCCTTGATGTGGCCTTGGCTTGCATATAAGCGGAGCAGAGGTCAAGTTTACACAGGTTATAACACCACAGAGGGCTTCTGAGGAGAGCGGTGGGCTCCCACCTCATGCTGTGTCCATATCGCCACTTGGAAATGACGTTTCTCAGGTGATGTGCTGTACCATGACTCACGATGGGTTTTAGCCAGATGCACAATTCCCCTGTGATCTGAGTGTTCGTCCAGGCGGTTCACTGGGTTCTCTTGTACAGTTGCACAAGTCTTTATGTGAACAGGTGGTCCACGTTCTCATGCTCGAGGCCTCTGGGGCTCCAGGCTCCATCTGAGCCCACACGAAGGGCAGGACCGCGTGTTCCGACAGACGAGGCAGCTTGAGACGTGCGGTCAGTTGGGTATAAGTGCAGCCGTGGCGAGGGTCCCTGGATGGCCCTGGCTGTGCCCCGCGAAGCTGGCACGGATCTTCTGGACCTGACTTGAGAGGGTGGTGAGGGGGCACGAGAGTGCAGATGAGGGGTCATGGCTGTGCCGGGTCCCTGCCTGTGTCACGGGTGAGGACTGTGTCAGGCGAGACTCCGATCAAGGTGGGTGGAGTCCCCGGCAGGGCTCTGCCTCACTGGGTCCAGCGTCGCTAAAGAGCTCAGCATTGGTGAGGAAGACGTGAAGTGCAGCCCCGTGGTGGGGGCGGTCCACCAGTGGATGGGAGCACCGGCCTGGCTGGACGCAGGCCCCGGCATCATCTTAGGGAAAGGGGAGCACAGTCAGCTGTCCGCTGGATGTGTGCCTGGTGCCCGGGGGGAGGACAGGGATGCGGAGGGTGAGCCTTCGCACAGCCAGGGCAGGGACCCCACCTCCACACCCATCTAGCCTTCCCTTGAGGGCCAGTTATTTTCATCAACTGTATCCTTATTCTTAATACTTTGCATGCCCTTCTCCTGAACAAAGTCATGGGGTGCCTCTGGTCTCCCTACTGTCCCCCAACTCCCTCTAATCTGCTCTAAGATCGCCTCTTGCAATCACTTATAATGGTGCAATGGTCACAGTCTGGGGACGCCAGGCTTGCTGAGCTTGACGACATGTCCAGGGTAACCAGCACAGGGTCCACCCCGGCTGAGTCCCCCAGGTGAGAGTGGGAGCTGGTGAAAGCCAGGAGTGGAAGCCTGAGCCCTGGGTGAAGGAGTCGCAGCTTCTTTCTTTAGGAGGTGGTTGGGCCTCCACTGCATGTGCGCAGACCTCTGGGACTTCTCATGAGCAAGACTCTCTCGGGGGCTCCTGCAGAGCTCAGCTGTGGGGCCGGCAGACCTTGGTAACCAAGCCGGCTCCCAGCCTGGTCCCCCTCTTCCCAAGAAGATGCACACCACCCCCCATGGGGACGGACAGGCAGCGCCCTGTGACGATGAACCCTGCTGCCACACGTGGAAACCGCCCCAGCTAGGCGAGACTGGGGCCAAGGCTCCCGAGTGCTGTTTCTGGGCTGTTTCCAACCTCTGCCTCCTTTAGTCCCGTAAACTTCTCCCAGCTTTACTGAGATAAACCTTTCATGTAACACTGAACATACGAGTGTCATGTGACACCAGACACCTGAATGCCATGTGACACTGAGCATATGGCTGCCATGTGATGCTGAACACAGGAACGTCATGTGACATGGAACATATGTCTGCCATGTGATGCTGAACATACAGATGCCATGTGACAGTCCCTACCTTTAAAATGCAGATCATCAGGATCCGATGTGAAACAATCTCCACAGTATGTTTTAGGTAACATTCATCACCACACATTCTTACAAATTGTTGTTTCTTGTGACAAAAACTCCTAAGATCTACTCTCTTGGTGGTAGTGGTTTAGTCTCTCAGTCTGGTCTGTGCAGCCCTGGGGACTGTAGCCTGCTGGGTTCCTCAGTCTGTGGGATTGTCCATGCTAGAATACTGGAGTGGGTAGCTGTACCCTCCTCCAGGAGATCTTCCTGATCCAGGGATCCAACCCGATTCTCCTGTATTACAGGCACGTTCTTTACTGCTGAGCCACCAGGGAAGTCCCCACTCCCTCAGTAAACTTCAAATCTGCTGCGGGGCACGAATGACCCTTGTTCCCATGCCGGACACTGCACCCCCAGGACCGACCCATCTTATAACTGGACGTCCATACCCTTCCACCACCGTCAGCTAAGTCCTCCCTTTCTAAGTCTCATAATCATACCCTAGCGGGTGCTGATGTCCTCAGGTCACGAATGGAATCAGAGCCTCCACCAGATTGGGTGTTGGCCACAAGGTGCAGCCACCGTAAGAGCATAGGGCACAGCAGGCCTGGCCCTGTGCCCCCGGGATCAATGCCGTGCTGGGGCGGGGCCAGGCCCTGACAGAGACTAGATCAGCCACAGAGTGCACATACACAGTCACGCACACACACACACACACACACTCACACATCCCTGTGCCCCTGGGGACCACGGCCGTGCTGGGGCGGGGCCAGGCCCTGACAGAGACTAGACCAGCCACGGAGTGCACATACACAGTCACACACACACACACACACACACACACTCACACATCCCTGTGCCCCTGGGGACCACGGCCGTGCTGGGGCGGGGCCAGGCCCTGACAGAGACTAGACCAGCCACGGCGTGCACGGTTCTCTGCACCTCCTCTGCACACATGCACTGGGTGCACACACACACACACACACACACACATCCCTGGGCACACACAGGTGTAAACACACACACAGACACCCCTGGGTACACACACATGTAAACACACACACACATCCCTGGGCACACACAGGTGTAAACACACACACAGACACCCCTGGGCACACACACATGTAAACACACACACACATCCCTGGGCACACACAGGTGTAAACACACACAGAGACACCCCTGGGCACACACACATGTAAGCACACACATATCCCTGGGCACACACACATCCCTGAACACACACACATCCCTGGGCACACACATGTGTAAACACACACACATCCCTGGGTACACACACGTGTAAACATGCACATACATATGCACAGTAGCAGAGAAGGTCCTCCACAGGGAAATCAATAGGTACAAGTTTCATCACCAAGAAATCCTCATGAGCAATTGGCTACAAAAAAAGTAAAAGTGTTGAAGGTGCTGCTTCTTCGAAAGGTGCGCGCTTGCTGACTTGAGCAAGCGTGGTTTGATTTGATGAAAAACGGATGAGGAGACTTGAAAATTCTCTGCTCTGCTCCGCTTCTTCACTGGCCTTTGAAGTCTCTGTTTGGAGAGCATCAGAATGCTGACTGGGTGGAAGCTGGGGACAGAACACTGGGGTCATGGACCAAGGGGCGTGTTCTCCACTCGGCAAGCAGAAGGAGCACCCTGCACTCTGGAGCCACCCTTACTGGGAATCAGTGGGAGGAGGCTTGCAGAGCCCCAGGCCCCAGACCCGTGGGTGGTTCAGCATCCCCCGGGCCCCAGACCCTCGGGTGGTTTGGCATGCCCCGGGTCCCCAGACCCACCCACAGCTCAGCATCCCCCAGGCCCCCAAACCCTCAGGTGGCTCAGCATGCCCCAAAACACAGGTGATTTCAACTCTGCAATGAACGGCTCAGCAGGCCGCACTATCTCTTTGAACTCAGCTAATTCGCTGCTGCTATGTTTTAATTCAGGTCCCCCAGTCTTCCTTACCTTATAGTGAGAAATGCTGTGTCTTGAGTAATGAAGGAGTTTCACAACTGAGCCCGCTCCTGCTCGAGCTCGCTCCATGCCCCTGTGGAAGCCACCTCTAAGGAGGAACTTCAGATCACCCAAACGTCCCTGTACACAAGCAGAGCGGTGACAATCAGGAAGCTTCAGGGTGATACCCAACTCTCCTCTTAAATAATCTTGGATCCAGGACCTAAATAAGATAAATTAGGTGCGAAATAAGATCTAAATAATTTGAGAGGCAGGATATGTGTAAATAAACGATTGACATTATTACTAGATGTTATGAATAAATGCACATGGACCAGCCATCCAAGGGTCCTGATAGATACGTGGTCTCCCAGCCTTGGGCAGGATTCAGACGGGCACTGGGCTTGGACCACGTTGGAGTCCTGAGGAAGAGAGGAACGCAGCTGAGCCCATGTGTGGACTGTATCACATCTGGTCTCTTTTGTCGCTTTGTCACAGCCCCTGCAGCTCTCCCCACCTCTCTTCTCTGCATCCTCCACAGTTCTGTGCTCTAGTCCTCCCAAAACAGACACTTCACCCCGTCCGTCCGAGTCTGAATCCCATGTAGGGCCCCAGCTGCCGCTGTGGGACGCTCCCCCGGGGCTGGTTCTTTTGCCTGGCAGGTGGGACGTTGTCCTCAACCAGGAGCGGGTGATGGGAGAAGCCTGGCCCACCACGGGGGCCGAGGTCAGGAGTGGCCCAGGGTGATGGCAGAGGGGTCTGGGGGCTCCGAGGCCCAGGCTCTTGTTGGAGACACTCTGCCTGCAGCTCCCAAGGCTCACCGGGGCCCACGTGTCCTTCCACAACTGACCCATGTAAGTTTCCTGATCTTTAAAATGGGCACAAGGAGATGAGTTGGTTAGATAACATTAGCAGCTCAGTGGACATGAATATGAGCAAGCTCTGGGAGGTGGTGCAGGGCAGGGGAGCCTGGCGTGCTGCAGTCACTGGGGTTGCAGAGTCAGACAGGACTCCGTGATTGAGCAACAGTAGCACACGTAAAGCGCAGGCCTGTCCCCGCCCACCCTCTCCTGCAAACCCTGTCTCATCCAGAGCCATGCAGCATGACCGCAGGCTGGGGTCATGACCCATGACCTTGGGTCTCAGCACATTTGGCCCCCATTGCCGCCGCCCTTCCTTCTTCAAAATGCATCCTCTGTTTTATCCTCCTCTTTTTGTATCTTTCTTGTACGCTGTCCGTACACAGATTGTAACGTCTAGGCAAACACTTCACAGTTCATAGATTATATAACCACATCTGGCCACACCCTCACCTAAGACTGTGACCACACATCTTTGTAGCTTAAAACCTGGTTTCAGTTAATGAGAGCAAAAGAATGAACAGAATCTGCATGAAGATGTTTCTGTGTTTTAAAAATCCAGTCTTAAATGTGGACAGAGAAAGCACTAGAAATGCCTTTTGGATCAGCTAGAAGCACACTCATTCCCCCTGAAATTTTACTTTTAGCACCCCGGAGCTACCACCATTGGAAATTCATTTCTTTCAGTTAAGAAATGGCTCCTGTTAAAATGCAAAATTCCTAAGAAGCCTCACACATTAAGTGCTTATCAGTAATTAACACCTCATCAGGAATTAGTTTATCAGAGCTGCTTTGTTAAAGAAGCAGCAGCTCCTCTGAACTCAGGGATCAGAAACTTCTGGAGGGCTGGGGCTTGGGCTCTTTCAGCACAGAGTGTGGCCTGGGTAGAAACAGGTGTTTACTGAATGAATGAAAAAATGAATGACTCAATGTCATAAATGAAGTGAAGTGAAAGAAGCTCAGTCATGTCCGACTCTTTGCGACCCCATGGACGATGTAGAACATAGAATTCTCCAGGCCAGAATACTGAAGTGGGGAGCCTTTCCCTTCTCCAGTGGATCTTCCCAAACCAGGTATCCAACCCAGGTCTCCCGCATTTCAGGCGGATTCTTTACCAGCCGAGCCACACAAGGGAAGCATGCCGTAAAAGTAAGAGAGAAGGAGCCAGAGATCTCGCTTCAGTTGGATCAAGGAAGTGGGAAGTTCTTTCTGTACACACAACACTGTGGGAGCCCCAGGGCCCTGACTCTTTGAATCTGGGCTGGCAGTTCTGCCCTCACTTTGAGATTAGAATGTTGGGACTCCTGAAAACACGCCCCCTGGGTGCAGCGCCCCCCCAGGGGGATAACACAGAGCAAAGCGTCTTTTTAGATGAAGGTGCTGGGTGTGCAGTGGGGCCGGGGGCAGGTTGATTGTGGCAGTGTTGTCTCTCTCTCTCTCTTTTTTAATGTTTCAGGCAAAGCATAGTGTCTAATTTTAGTGATTATCTGGAAACACTAGCCTCAAAGTTCAGGGGCATTGATCTCGGGAATTCCATGTTGTATCTCAGGAATAGAAGAGAAGAGGAAAGAGGACCAAAATCATAAGCACCAGGCGTTGGAGCTGCATCTGACTGAGACGGCCCGTGGCTGAGATGGAGTCCTGTCTCTCTTCCAACTCACCCTGGGTGCCCAGCACTGCACAGAATCAATGTCAAGACATGTGTCATCCACATCCAGGGCACCGGGATCATAACTATTCCCTATTTCTCGGTAAATTTCAAAATCCCTAAAAGGCATGTTGAAGTGGATTTCCTTAGTTTTCAGTTGTTGCTCACTTGCGTCCGACTCTCTGCGACCCTAAGGGCTGTAACCTGCTAGGCTCCCCTGTCCATGGAATTTTCCAGGCAAAAATGCCGGAGTGGGTTGCCACTTCCTTCTCCAGAGGATCTTCCCGACCCGGGGACGGAACCCTCATCTTTTGCGTCTCTGCACTGGCAGGTGGATTCCTTACCACTGCACCCCCTGGGAAGCCCTACATTATTAATCAAAATTAATAAAGGTGTTCTGCTTCGGGGTTTATGGGTGAGACCCTCTCTATCTGTGGGTTGACCCAGCGCCCTCTCTCAGATGGCTTGGCCCCGGGACAAGACTGCCAACGACCACAGAGGCCAGCAGATTCTGGAGCAGGGCGGGGAAGGGCCCTCCACGCGGCTGACAGGCAGGGACGCTGAGCGCACGCGTGGCGGGTCTCTTGTGACAGTGGTCTGTTCCCACCCGTGGAAGCATCAGGGTTTTAGTTCTGCGTGTTTCTGCTTTTCCCTTTGAATTTCTTTGCCCTCTTACCTTCCTCTCCTTTAAAGAATCTCTTCCAGCCTTGGAACGTGTGAAGTAGGTCACCGGAAGCTCAGAACAACAAACACCATGTGAAACAGGTGTTTCTCTATTTAATCAAGGGGTTGCATGGTCCCGCGTAGCTTTGGTGGAGCTGTCGGAACTACTGAAACGAGATACAGCGTCATGCGTAAGCTGAGGTGGAAACTTAAAGAGCTACGCTCACCACGAGGTGCGAAGTGAACACACTTCTTTAGAGCTGAAAGAGAATGTGCTTCTTCAGAGTTACTGTCTCCAGGGAACAGAATTCTAGCTCACGGTTTGGTTTTCAACCAGGAAAGCCATCCCGAAAGGTGACAGTGGTTACAACCCATAGGTCATCTGCCCCTGGCTGGGCCACGTCCACCCACGGGTCCACTGCCCACCCTCATGGGCACTTCCGATCCTCTGTGGTTTGAAAACTTGCTTCCAAAAGCCACTTCTTCCTATAAATGATCATAGTAAAATATTTAAGAGTGAGAATTGTGTATTATCACTCAAAAAAATAGCAAGGAACATTCATGGGAAGAATGTGAGAATAGGTTAATGGCTTTGGTAAAAACAATTATTAAGCTATGCAACCTTAAATTTTGTAAGATTCTTAAGAAAAATAATACAGACTTAGGTTAAAATGTTTAGGAGGAAAAGCACAAATAAGAACAAATTACGGGACTCCCTGGTGGCCCAGTGGTTAGGAGGTAATTCTTTCAGTGCCGAGGGCCTGGCTTCAGTACCTGGGGGCGGGGGGGGAATGCAGTTCTCACAAGCCACACGGCCAAAAGGAAGAAAAAAATGTGTCTGTGTGTGCGTACGAATGTGTGCCCGTACTCGCCTGTGTGCAGCACGCGTGTGAACTGAGAAGGGCAATAAATACAGCAGATGAAATGGAGCTCTATCAGCTTTTGTTGTTTTAAAGCTAAAACATGTTAGTAGTTATTATGTTATTATAATAATTGTAATTATAACTATTAATAGTTATTATATGATATTAAAAACTTACTTCAGAGATACAGCCTATCGTCCTTTCTTCCCTAAGATGATCATAGTAGTCAAACTTTAGTGGGAGAAAAAGGAATTGTATGATTGTGAGAGTCTTGTAAATCTATCTTAAATCTTGTAGAGTTAGGATTCAGTTCAGCCATGGAAAAAGCACTTGTTCCAGGCCCAGGTGATGACAAGCCAGAGGAGAAGAGGAACCTCATGGCTCTATTTCTTTACAGCTGTTAAGCAGGGGCTTTATTCTATGGGAACATCCAAGGTTTTAATTTCACACTTCATAAAATCATTTAGCCTTGAACATGTGGTTAAGTCATAGGATTACAACATTTACAGGACAAACAACAAGTTAACAAGGGACGACATGGTCAAAGTAAAACACCTCAAGCGGATGTGACCATTTTAGGGCCTGGAGAATTGGCAATGTTAATCTTCCAAACAGAAGATGAGAGAGAAGTGTGACCTTGAGCACATGTGCGTCTTTGAGCCTCACTGTTCTCATCTATAAGTGGGGATAATATTGACTACTCTGCAGGTTTATCTCACAAGTTAAATGGCTCATTCCTTTATCCAACTAAGGTTTACTGAGCCCCACCTACGTGTCAGGCAGTCTCAGAGACGCTGCCTTCCCAACTGCGGAACAGCCTGACTCTTAGAGACGCTGCCTTCCCAACTGCGGAACAGCCTGACTCTTAGAGACGCGGCCTTTCCAACTGCGGAACAGCCTGACTCTTAGAGACGCTGCCTTTCCAACTGTGGAACAGCCTGACACAGTCCTTTCCAGTGCAAGGCTTGCTCTCTGGTGCAGAGACAGACCATCCACCGGCCACCAAGGGTCGCGACAGAAGATGCCAGCAGTGCCGAGTGCTCTGAGAGATGGAGGCCTGGCTGGGGAGTCTCCTCGCAAAGGCCATGTCCGACGTGCAAGCTCAGCATCCTGGGCCCAGTTACTGAGCGTCGGTTATGCAGCAGGCATGACCGTGAGCAGGAGGGTGACCCCGTGTGCACTCAGGGTCCTCATCTCAAGGAGGAGGTGGGTCAGCTTGAGAGAGCTTCCCAAGGGCCTCCACTCATCTCATGTTGCACAAGCAATACTTCCATAGAACAAAATCTCTCCAGCTTTACCACTGGCTCGCTTTTCATATGGGACATTCAAAGGGTTGTGGCATCTGAGCACCCTGTTCCCTGAAGGAATCACTTTTGCGGGGACTCCCAGTCGAGAGTCCACGTGGCACCGGGTCGGGGAGCTGGTCTCCCACCACCTGGTAATTACTGCGGCTGATGGCAGCCACTCCCCACCTGGGCTTCCTGGCTGAGCCATACTGAGATGATTCCGAGCTGCGTGCAGCCCCTCCGTAGGCCAGGTCCCCATGGCGGTTCAGTGATGCTGGCGATGTTTAAACAGAACTGCTGCTCTCAGGCTCACTGAGTAGGGACATGCCTTATTTTTCTAGGACAGAAAATGGTGTTAAATTAGGTTATTTATATGAGTTTGGAGCCAGCGTGGAATAGACTCCACAGACCAGTTCTACCTTAGAGATGGGGAGCCGATCAAAGAAATTGGGAGTCCAAATTGGGAATCAATGTCCTGCAAAACCATCTCACAAGTTTCAACTCATTTTTTAAAATCTATATACTTTTTTTTTTTTTAGAAAAAGGAGGGAAAAAATGCCAAGTACCATTGCAAATTAGAATACTGTTTTGCCCAACTTGAGCAAAACACACCCTTGTGTAGCAAGTGTAGCAAAGACACAAAACCACACTTCACAGTCACACAACACATAGCCTCATAGATACACAATGCACGACTTCATAGGCACATATCACACAACTTCACAGACACACAATTCCATAGACGCACAACTTCATAAAACACAGCACAATTTTATAGACACACAACACATAATCTCATAGACACACAACACACAACTTCACAGACATACAACATACAACTTTATAGACATACAACATACAACTTCAAAGACAACACACAACCTCACAGACATACAACATACAACTTCATAACACACAACGCAGTTTTATAAACACATAACACCTGACTTCATAGACACACGACATGCAGCTGCACAGACACACAGCACATGACCTTGTAGCCACACAACGCATGACTTCATGCATATGTACTCAAGAAGAGCCTATGGGATGAATCTGCCAGCCAGTTTGGAAGAAGGAAAATCATATGAAATGCCAGATTTTGTGCTAGAAGACAGGATGTGCAGCGCTGGAGACAGCTCAGATTTGAATGAATGGAAACCAGCCAGCCGGTGAGCCAGCTTTCATCCTCTGGCCGAGCTCACAGGGTGAGTAGGTTTGCTGAGTCACTTTCTACTACCAGATGGGAACTAAACTGGGGCTGGAACAGAATTCCTTGAAATGCCCGGTTGCTACTTGCAATTACAAATGGCAGAGACTTGCACGGACGGCCACCGTCCCCCCTCCCCGCACCCCCTTCCCCCTTATCCCAGGGTCCAACTCTCTTCCAACACTGATACCCGAATACCGCCAACAGACAGCCAGTAGGGTTGATTCAGATGCTAAAAACAAATGCTGTTCTGAGTAGGGGAGCTGGTTACACGTTTGCAAACATCTCCTAAAATATCATTACACTGTGGAAGGATTAAAAACATTGAATCCTGCCGTGACCTTTCAGCAGACAAAGAAAGCTTAACCCTGAAGCAAAATTGATATTGAGAGTTGCCTGTCTCTTAATTTAGAGCTCTCTGTACTTGAAAAAAAAAGTGGAGTTATTACTCAGCCATAAAAAAGAATGAAGTAATGCCATTCGAGCAACATGGATGGACATAGAGATTATCACACTAAGTGAAGTGAAACAGAGAAAAACATAGCATATGCGATCACATAAGTGGTATCCCTTAACTGTGGAATCTTAGGGGAAAAAAGATACAAACGACCTTGTTTACAAAACAGAAACAGACTCACAGACACAGAAAACTTACGGTGACCAAAGGGAAATGTCAGTGGCGGGGTGGGTGGGTAAATTAGGAGTTTAGGATTAACATATATATTTACACTACTGTCCATAAAATAGATAATCGAGAAGGACCTGCTATACAGCAAGAGGAGCTATATTCGATATTCTGTTATAACCTGTATGGGATACATGTATATGTACAACTTTGCTATACCCCTAAACCTAACACAGCATTATTAATCAACTGTATGCCAATATAAAATAAAAATAAAATGTAAAAAATGTAGTTATTTTTCTTAACTTTTGTGACTCCAAAATTAATGGCCTTAGTTCCAAACAACAGCAGAATTCCTAAGAATAGCAAGGAAAAATAAGAAAGCCTTTCTCAGTAATCAACACAAAGAAATAGAGGAAAACAATAGAATGGGAAAGACTGGAGATCTCTCCAAGAAAATTATAGATACCAAGGGAACATTTCATGCAAAGATGGACACAATAAAGGATAGAAATGATGTGGACATAACAGAAGCAGAAGATGTTAAGAAGAGACGGCAAGAATACACAAAACGATACAAAAAAGATCTTCATGACCTAGATAATCATGGTGGTGTGATCACTCACCTAGAGCCAGACATCCTGGAATGCAAAGTCAAGTGGGTCTTAGGAAGCATCACTATGAACAAAGCTAGTGGAGGTGATAGAATTCCAGTTGAGCTATTTCAAATCCTAAAAGATGATGCTGTGAAAGTGCTGCACTCAGTATGGAAGCAAATTTGGAAAACTCAGCAGTGGCCACAGGACTGGAAAAGGTCTGTTTTCATTCCAATCCCAAAGAAAGGCAATGCCAAAGAATGCTCAAACTACCGCACAATTGCACTCATCTCACATGCTAGCAAAGTAATGCTTAAAATTCTCCAAGTCAGGCTTCAAAAGTATGTGAACCGTGAACTACCAGTTGTTCAAGGTGGATTTAGAAAAGGCGGAGGAACCAGAGATCAAATTGTCAGTGTGCACTAGATAATTGAAAAAGCAAGAGAGTTCCAGAAAAACATCTGCTTTATTGACTATACCAAAGCCTTTAACTGTACAGATCACAATAAACTGTGGAAAATTCTTAAAGAGATGGGAATATCAGACCACTTGACCTGCCTCCTGAGAAATCTGTATGCAGGTCAACAAGCAACAATTAGAACTGGACTTGGAACAACTGGCTGGTTCGAAATTGGGAAAGGAGTAAGTCAAGGCTATATATTGTCACATTGCTCATTTAATTTACATGCATAGTATATCATATGAAATGCCAGGCTGGATGAAGCATAGGCAGGAATCAAGATTGCTGGGAGAAATATCAATAAAATCAGGTACACAGATGACACCAGCCCTATGGAAGAAAACAAAGAAGAACTGAAGAACCTTTTGATGAAAGTGAAACAGGAGAGTGAAAAAGTTGGGTTAAAACTCGATATTCAAAAAGCTAAGATCATGGCATCTGGTCACATCACTTCATGGCAAGTAGATGGGGAAACAGTGGAAGCAGTGACAGACTTTATTTTTGGGGCTTCAAAATCACTGGAGATGGTGACTACAGCCATGAAATTAAAAGACACTTGCTCCTTGGAAGAAAAGCTATGACCAACCTAGACAGCATATTAAAAAGCAGATATATTACTTGGCCAATAAAGGTCCATCTAGTCAAAGCTATGGTTTTTCCAGTAGTCACATATTGATGTGAAAGTTAGACTATAAAGAAAGCTGAGTGCCAAAGAATTGATGCTTTTGAACTGTGGTGTTGGAGAAGACTCTTAAGAGTCCCTTGGACTGCAAGGAGATCCAACCAGTCCTTCCTAAAGGAAATCAGTCCTGAATGTTCATTGGAAGGACTGATGCTGAAGCTGAAACTCCAATACTTTGGCCACCTGATACGGAGAACTGATTCATTAGAAAAGATTTTGATGCTGGGTAACACTGAAGAGGGGAGGAGAAGGGGACAGCAAAGGATGAGATGGTTGGATGGCATCACTGACTCAAGGGACATGAGTTTCAGCAAGCTCCAGGAGGCGGTGATGGACAGGGAAGCCTGGTGTGCTGCAGTCCACAGGGACACAAAGAGACAAACATGACTGAGCGACTGAACTGACTGAGTAATTTTTCTTAACCACAAAGTGGCTCCCAAATTAATGGCATTAGGGAAATTTAAATTTGTGCGTTCTGACGCCACACTATGTTGGTTATTTCTGACCCTTGATTCCAGGTTGAAGCGTGGATAGCTCCTCGTGCCTGACTAACGATGTGGAGGTCTTTGTGTGGACCAAGCTCGGGGAGGACGTCCTAGCAGAGGGATGAGCAGATAATGTTTTAAGCATATTCAGTCAGCCCATCTTATGTTCTGTCAGCTCCCTGCTGACCTGCAGCTTACAGAAACTGGAGGCTAACCACGTCCATGCAGAGAGGCTGTTTCTCTGCTTTCCGAAAGCCTGTGCAGAGAGCTAAGATACAGAAGTATCGTTGGAGTGAACACACTTTCAAATTTCCAAAAGGAGGGAAAAAAAAGACAACAAAAGCTCCCCAAACAGCAGTGTTCCTGGTGACAGCAACTCTCTCTTAACAGCCTCGAGTGTTTAACATATTGAAACAGTTCATCTTCCTTCAATGAACTTTAATAACTCTGCCAGGTGAGGAGGCGCGCTCCATACTTCTTCATGTTGTCGGTCAGCGTATCTGTCCTCATGCGCTCATCCGACCGAGTCCACGGCCTCGGTGCGGGAGCCCTGCGCGCGCTTATTGCCATCATCAATAACCTGTCCAGCCAGCGCTCCATTTCTCACCCTTCCTGGGCCCCTTCAACCTCTAATCAGAGCTCTTTGCCTTGATCACTGATCAATACAAAGGGGCACCTGTTCCCTTAACTCACCCCGCTAAAGTAACATGACACGGGGACAAATATGATTTTGACCGGTTCATGTCAAGTAACAAGAAACCGATCTGGAAAATTTCCCTTTGGGGCCAATTTATACAGAAAACCAATTTTTACACTTGGGACTAATCTCTCTTTGCTCACTAGCCATGAGACTTGGAAATGAATACAAACCTTACTGGGTAGTACACAGACCAAGTATTAGTTTAAAAAATTCTATTTTTTAAGCTATGATTATCACTTGGAAAAAATAAGTGGAAGCTGAGCTGATAGATTAAATAAGAAAAGAAATTCTATCTTTTTTTCCTGCATGTCTCTAAATAACAATGAGTTAGAGGGAAAATTCCAATGTCACACTTTTCCCAAAAGGCTCATAAATACACATGTACCCTCAAAACTAATTTTTTGGATTTTAATTTTATGTTTTTATTTGGGAGTTTTTTAATTTTAACATTTTTATATTAAGATAATAAAGATTTACGATTTTTATCATCATCTGAGCAAACTCTGGGAGATAGTGTAGAATAGGAAGCCTGGCGTGCTGTAGTCCACAGGGTCACAGAGAGTTGAGCAATAACATTAAACAAAACATTACTCATTTTTGTCTGCAGAAAAACATGCACTGGAAAGGCCTGGCTTCTGTCCCCACACTTCAGCCTGGAGTGACAAAAGAACTCTGCAATTATCATTTACACACCTGGTTATGTGTAGTATTCATAGAAACACAATTTTAAACACTACAAATGGTAACATTTAGCACAATGTTTTTGAAGGAAATTTTCATAAAATTGAGACACGAGAGCAAGGACAGAGTGAAGTAGCATCTTAGTAGAGGTGAGGATGGACTTCCCTGGTGGCTCAGACGGTAAGAACCCACCTGCAAACGCAGGAGACCTGGGTTCAATCCCTGGGTTGGAAAGATCTGCTGGAGAAGGCATAGGCTACCCACTCCGGTGTTTTTTGGATTCTTCATGCGGCTCAGATGGTAAAGAATCTACCTGCAATGCGGGTAACCTGGGTTTGATCCCTGGGTTGGGAAGATCCCTGGGAGAAGAAAAGGCTACCCACTCCAGTATTCTGGCCTGGAGGATTCCATGGGGTTGAAAAGTCAGACCCGACTGAGTGACTTTCACAGACAGACAGAGAAGAGGATGGTGCTTAATATCACAATGGTTACAGTCGTTGTGTGTTGGGCATAAATGCCCAAGTTCCATAGCAGAAGCACAGTTTAAACACTCGTGTGCCAAGTCAGTGTGTCTGGGGGCTGTGTGTGTACATATAATACAGTGATGCCTAAGTCCTCTACCACCATCATTGTGAAATTTGCCTGTCCTCTTATTTGTAAGTGTTACAAAATCCAAAAGATTCATCAACATCAGAGGACATACTTAGAGAAATGGCAGCATTTGGTTGCAGTTTTTCAAACTATGTACTATATTGTCAGCTCTCCCCACAACAAATTAGTCTTTTGTAGGAAGCATGAAAGAAATGACATTAATAACCTAGGGACTTTTTAAGATTTCCTGCTAGTTGGCTTTTAGTTTGAGTTTTTAATAATGTAGAACATTACTAGCTTTATCAATTTCTTAGCATCAGCATTAAAAAAACCAAAAACTATTTTTTGAGCTTTTATAGGACTTCTCTTTTCATGTTAATACAAGCTCCACCCTAGTCTCTTGTGTACACCCTGAGGAGGAAAATCCATAAAGAGGTTCTGGGAAAGCTCGAGTGGCGCCTTGAACCTTAACCTACTATGAGGCCCGTGGGCATCTTTGTCTTGTTGTTTCTCCACGTGTCTGTGTTTAAAATCCATCTGGTTTCTTATAGCTCATTAGCTTATTTTATGACAAATGACTGAAGGTCAATTTCTAGAAATATAAAAATTACCTAAAATTATATTGAGACTCTGGAATTATTAATATTACAAGCTTAATACTGATGAGAAAAGAAGATGAAAGACCCTTTAAAACAATCCCTTCTCCATTCAAGCAATACTAATTAATTGTAGCATTATTATTAACACACTGAAATAAAACCCTTCCCCTCAGCTTAACTATCCTCATGGATCATTCCTCATTGCTGAGAAATAAAGATCTTCCCCACTAGGCAGGCTGATAAGAAAATGATTACAACAGGGCACCTTGTCTATGTCGCATATTCAGGCGAACAGTCCCAGTGATCATAAAAATATGCCACTTTAGAAATCCCTTGGATTGAGCTTAGATTCAGTGTCAGTGTACAAAATTCAAATTCTGAGTCATATTGCAGACTGTCCTAAATTAAGCATAGAATTTAAGATTCTTCACTTGTGGTAACATCTTATTTTTAAAGTAATATTTCAATTAAAAATGAAAGTAGAGATAACAAGTTCCTGTTATATAGTATAGGAAACTATATTCAATATCTTGTGATAAATGATAATTGAAAACGTGAAAAATCATATCGTTGTACAGCGGAAACTAACACAATACTGTAAAACAACCATACTTCAAAAAATTTTTTAAAAATGAAGGTATGAAGAACAGCCAAATATTTGATTTAGTATAAAAATAAAAGATAGAATAAGTCACAATGGTTACTTTTTCTCTGGCATCATATTTTATGTGTTTATTTACCTTTTTAAAATTTATGTAGACCTTTCTTGGTCGAGTGTGTGCTTTTTCAGTATACTACTGATGCATATACAAAAGTTGCTGGGAAACGCAAGATATGAAAACAACCTTAGAGTTTATGAACTCTTTAGAGTAGTGGGACCACTTACCCCTGTTCCCTGTGGGGTTGGAATTTAGCAAGGACAGCTTTCTCTGACACAGCAGTGCCCTTTCCAGGGCAGCTGTCCTAAGACCATGTTGGTATTCTACTCTGAGGGTCAGACAGGGCTCAGATCTTTCTCTATCTGGTGTTGATGTCCTAGAAAATTCAAGAGAATTCAGTTTATGAGGAAGAAGGGGTCATTTCAAGGTGGTACTTGCCTGAGGACAAAGTAAATCCAATTAAAAATATTTTTGAATAATTAATACATATATTTGAGGGCAATCAGCATCTGACCAAATTCAGTTCCCCATCCACAGATGGGCTTACACAGGCATGGCTGAGCTCGACCTGATTCCTCACCGTGCACCCTCCTGTATACAAACCACACGTCCTGCAGGAGCAAAACCGGGCTGTGTGGAGGCAGACGCCCGAGACTTCATCCTCGGTGCATCGAGAGATATAAACCAGGAAGACAGTGAGGAAAATCTAAACGCTTGCGTCAGCCTGTCTGAGTGTGCTCCGTACCTGGGAGTCTAACAGGAAAGATGAAAGTGTGCTCTTTGCTTGTGTAGTCATAATCGCAAATGCTCACGTACACCTGATGGGGTTAATTCCTTTGATCCCTTATGTCTGTGGCATTAGGATGATGCTTCCACATTCACACAGGGTCCTGAGAAATAAACATGTAATAACGGCGTATCCATCCCTTGGAAAAGATTTTCTATCTCTTTCTGGAAAGCTTTTATGTAGATGTTTAATAAAGTCACAACCGAGACGCACTCTTTGACATGCATTGAAAATGTCCAACCCAAAGCCTGGATCAGCTTTGCGTCACTGAGATAATGGACTGCGTTTTGATCAGCGGTACACTCGCCTGGAACCCTAGATTGGACGCTTTCGGAAAAGATGAAGAAACCAGATTAAGAACGGTCTGCTCTTACCAGAGGTGGAGATGGGGAGGTCTGCCTGCTTTGTAGAATTAAGATGGGACTCTGGGTATGCACATATGAGGCTTTGGGCCACAGCAAAAGGATTTTAAGAGTGGTTTCATTTTAACTTGATCATAACACTGTAATAACTCAGGATTCAAGGTAACACACTAAAAACTGTTCCCGCTCTCCTCTGCTCGGATTTTAGGATAATTCCTCCCTTAGGACTTTGGGAATCATTCCCTTCCTTCAGCAACTCTCCCAAAGAATTCTCACTGCCTGCAGTGACACCTACTGCTAGCAGAATTGTTCTACCTGGGGATGGAGACAGGCCACAGAATGCGAGCCGGGGACGTGAAGACGAAGTGACGGGATGTGAGCACGGACTGATCCTTCTAACTTAGAAACGCAGTTCCTCATAAAACCAGTGCTTGTTCTGGGGGCAGGCCTGAAGCTGGAAGCCAGTGCATTTTGCTGAAGCATAATATTGAACCCAGGACCCCTGATTCCCTTCCCCGCCAACAAAGGGAGTGTGCTGTCTTTGGGAGTCTCAATTCCTTCTTTCCTCCCAGCTTCCCCAGCCAGGCCACCCAGCTCCCTGAACTCAGCGCATGGAAGGGGCCCTGCTCTGCTTCAGGATAAACCACACCTGATCAGCAAAATAATTATTCCAACTGCCTCCATGTTCTGGATAGTGTTAAGAGGGTTGTTTTTTTTTTTTTTTTTCAACAAAACAATGTTAATTTTCTCTTAGAACATCTGTGATGCATTCACAAAACTGCTAAATTAAGACAATATTATTTTAAATCACTATCTTTGCTACCTTCTCAACCTTAGAAAATGGCAGCAAATATTTAAATTTAAAACTGTGCTTCCCAAGATATTCACTGGAAGTCTGCCATTTCCAATGTGCAGGAAAACGTCGGCAGTCAGTTTTTCTCCTTATATGTTTTAAAGGAGCATCATAAACAACAATGCAACAATATTTCTAAAAAAGAAATGGCTAAAAATTTAAAGAAAGTGTGCTGTAAACATTCACTTGGTAAAGCCATAGCCATCTCTGGGGTTATTTTCCTAAATATTAGACTGTAGACATTGCACTACCCTCCACCGGGTTCCAGGAATTCAGCTGGATTCAGCTCCACCCATCATTGGCAAATCATCCAGTATTGGGGAGGATAACTCTTTTCCTAGGATGTGTGTCTCAAAGAAACCACTTTTTAAAGAAGATAGAAGGGATTTCACTTGCTATATTTCCAATAGGATACACAATGAATTATTTCTCATTTTCACTTTGACAAAATCAGAATGTGGGAATATTCACATTCATGGTAGTTTTTTTTTTTTTGCTGGCTATTTAATAAGCTGACACATATACAGATATATTTTATGAGCATAGCATATAGTAGGCATGTATAAATCTCAGATATATAAAGCAGGAGCACTAAACGTAATTTAAACAAGTAATAAGAGCCCTCATTTCCCCACACGGCGCATACAATTGCAGCTATGATAGAACCCATCACTGCTGCCTTGGAATAATATGACTTAGTTTTGAATTGCTGTCCTTAAAATCTGACAATGGAAAACTAGTCCTCAGCATCCATCAAGGCAATCACGAAAGTTAAGAAGAAGTTACTTTCTGAGAGCCAATTATTGTTTGTTACTCCATAGTGCCACCACATGGAGTGATATTCGAATATAATTCAAGTGTTTTACGCTCAAGAAGCTGTCTGTAAATAATACTCTGCAAACTCCAGTAAGGCAGCAGAGAGAGAGTGCTCTAATCTCCTCCCTGGCGTGTGAAGTTCAGAATGCTTCCTTGTGAAAACAGAGATGTCCCATTTCTAAGAGCACAAATGCACTGTAGTAAAAACAGAAGAGGCAAACTGCTTTATTCCATCAATAAAAAGAGAACCATTTGGTAAAAGGATGCATTGCACACTTTCTATTTAAATCAGTTTATAAGAAGCAGATGTTAAGCTTTCCTGGGTAAGAAAAAAAAAGGAGTTATAAATGAATTAAACCAATTTTTCAGTGGATCTCTGACTCTCCCATCTCAATGCATTTGTGGTTTTAGTAATCACTGAGATTCAAGGTTAGGTTACCAATGTAAATGGTTTTATCCCCTATTCTTTAAAATCTCAGTGGCCAGTTTAGGAAAGACCACCAAATCCAAAGCTGGTTTTTAAAATGTAAACCCACATAGGTTCCAGATCACATTAACAAGAGGATCTTCATAATAAAAAGTCACCACAGAAAAGCATCTTTGAAAAACGCAGCCGAGGCTTAAATTCTATGTTCTAATAAAGCGTCTGTGATTTCAGATTTCATGATCTCTGTCAACTGGCTGTAAAGTATAAATTGCAATTCAAGCAAGTTTGAGAGTGTGTTCCGTTTTTTGTAGAGGAGGTTGGCATAAATTGTGATGTGTTTAACATCCAAGCCTCCTCTGGGAAGGGGTCACGTTTCTGAAGAGGCCCCGTTTCCCTCCCCCCAGAACCCCACATGGTTCAGCACATTTAGGGGGCTTTCCATCGTAATTGTCTGTAAAAGAGCTTTCATCACACCGCGGCCCCGGATGGCCTCAGCAGAGGCCTTTGTGCTCGGCCGTTCGTCAAGTGCAGGCCGAGGGTGCGAATGCTGTGGACTCCAAGATGGTTGCACTGAGCTCATTCTTAACGATCTCCACTCAGTTACTAACTTCAACACTATTTTTTCCTGAGACTGCATTAATGAATCCAATAAATAAAGCATTGTATCACCCATCCAGAATGGACATTAATTTTAGAACAAAACATTAATCAATTTAAATTTATGTACTAATGCAGACACAATCAATTTCAACTTCTTATGACAATTAGCAAAGCTTTTGCTACATCCCCAGAACACACTGACCCATCAATTATGGTTTGCATCAAAGTAATGCTAATGACACCGCCTTCTTCCTTAGGCTGTCAGCACGCACCTGATTGGTCCATTCGAATGCAGCAAATCAATTAATATAAATTATACATGCACGGAAAGATGGGTTAATATCATAAGTTAATTTAATTAATTGTGTTTGATTAAATGAGGTCCTTTCATTAGCCCACTTAGCCATGAACCATATATACATCATCATAATCCTTTTACAAGCCCCACCGCCCAGACAGAGACCTGACATCAGAGCATATTCAAATCACCAGCCTCAGCCATGCAGACCTCCCTGCATAATTAACAACTCAACGAGCTGCAGTCACTTAAGCTGAAAAGAAAACTGTTCGCATCAACCTCTCTGATACTGTTTAAATTGAAGATGTCATGGGTAAAACAAAGGTGAACAGACAATGGTAATTAAAAATTAAAAAGGACAGGGGGAGTTTGCAAGTGATGGTAGTGCATGGAAAGAGGCCTGGGCCCAGGTTCAGACAAGCACCACGGAGCGTGTGGGCGTGCTGTCCTTTCCGGGAGGGTGCGGTGTGCACGGTCTGCAGTACTCAGAGAAGTCGGACACACTTTACAGGGAGAGTGGACGAGGGCTGAGCTCGGAAGCCAGAAGCAACTCTATCAGGGACAAATGGAATTGTCGCCTGAAGCTGCCCAAAGCCGCCCTTTGTCGGATCCCCCAGTGATCGAGAGGCGCGAGACGTCCTGACGGGGCCCTGACGTTTGCTCCCCTGCATGTCTGCACTGCGGCCCACGTCAGGTGTCACACTGGGCCCCACACAGGAGCCCGCCACGCCGCTGCCACCCGGCCCCCCTCTGAGGGCCAGTTCCTTAAATGGATTTTCCTCCAGACGACATGACAGAGCCTTGACATAAAATATAGGGATGTCTGCTGGAAGTTATTCATCCCTTCCTGGTTCGATGCACAACCTTCCAGGGATGGTTTTAATTCACACTGATCCCCGAGTATAACAAATAGCGCACTGCATTTCAGAGACAGAACCGGGGCCGCATTGCAGAGAGAAGGTACCAGACGCAAAATGGAAGGGGCAGGTAGTGTTGCCAGGCTGCGGCTACAGGAGCACGTGAAGGGCAGTGTGAGAGCAATTAGGCAGAGGAGCCAAAAAACCACGAATAAAAGTACCCTTGAGGCACAGGGGGCGATGTCCGCGTTTGCAGCTACTGGTCGGGATTGCTCCTTGCGTTTTGGACATTTGGATACAGATGTCACAGCAAGATACATAGAGCCTGGACTTAGGGGCATTTGTACCATCTTTAGATAACTATCTAGCAGTCACCAACATAAATAATAGTACATCAAAGGCAAATACAAACATTTCAAATGGATCGATCCTCATCCACAGATACATTCAATTAACGATGTCTGAGAAATATAACCACAACTGGACAAAGAAGCAGGACAGATATGGCTCAGAAAGTAACATGTCCTGGCAGCAAGAAAGGACTTGCTCCTTTTCATGCCGGCTGAGGAGGGCAGTCTCTTTCCAGGGAGATAAACTGATGCAGATATAAGCTCACGCACACACGGGCATGGCCGCGTCGGAGATGCTGAGAGCGGCGATGGTGGCCACGCGGGTGACGTAGCTCCACCGCCATTCTGATACAGCCTGACCGGGCGTAGGGACAGGCCCTCTGCAGGCGCGGGGACCCCGGCTCCCGCCAGCGGTGCAGGCGCGGCTCGGGCTCTGGACGTCCCGCTCCGGTCCCGCCGGCCGTGTGGCTCCGGGCTGCCACGGTGCCTGCCTTCGGCCTCAGTGATCGGAAGCGTCACTTCCGTGCCCGGGCTGATTCAGGCTCTTGGTCAGCTTAGAACAGAGCCTGGGACACCTTCAGCCCCGACGTCATGTTTGCTTATGTTGCAATATTTGTTGCATCTCGTTCTATCTCTCGGCGCAGATGACAGCGGCCTTGGTGACCCCAGGCTGAGCGGCGTCAGGCGCGTTGTGTGTGACCCCGTGACTCAGGAGGATGAGCGACGTCAGGCGTGTCGCGTGTGACCCCGTGACTCAGGAGACGACCACCCCCTCCCTTGCTCAGCGTCCGCGCTGCCCGCCCTCTGCCTCCCGCCTCCTCCCAGCTCCTGGGTCTGGACCCTGGGATGCACTTCTCTTCCTGGGCCCGCTAGATCCCAGGATGTCCTCCTCACGGCAGGCGGCTGGAGTGTGAGCCTCAGGGCGCAGACACACACCCAGCCCCTGCTTCCTGGTGGCTCCCATCCCGGTGGCTGGGTAGCCACATGGCGGGGCCACGTGGACACACCACCAAGGCCACCGCAGGTGGGGTGGCGTCCGCAGCTTAAAGGGAGGACGAGGAGGTGAAGGTGAAGCTTCTCGGACCACCCCCCAGAGGCCCACTGTTATCAGATTAGAAAAGTCCGTGAGCATTTGGCTTCTAGAACCCTCCCAATCACCCCGGAATTCTAAGAAGTGTTTGTTTCCACATCTTTTTCCCCCTATTATGCCAGGTCCATAGCAAGTTTTAAAACACGAAGTCAAGTACATTCTTTTCGATGAAAGAATAGAATGATGAATAAATGTGAATGAATCAAGGAGTGGAAACACCCGTCTTCAGTGGTTCTGCTCCCCTGGATACACACTGCCGTAGACCCTTAAGAATTATTCTGAAGTCTCATTCATAGCATGTCCCTCCCAATAACAAGTTTGTTCAGCTGCCAAAATCTTAGGAGCGTAATACATCTCTCAAGAAGATAATTCAAATACAGGGTATTGCTTTTTATTTATTTTTTAAAATAAGCTGTGATTGAAATAGACCTTAAGGATTTAGGGAAACTAATTTGAGAGTTTATGTTCAATGTATTAGAACAATAAAAATCATCAAAAATTTATAAAATTAAAGAGACTCGAGTTCTTTTTGCCGAGAAACAATCCAGTGCTTTTCAGGAGTTCCTTCCCAGCACTTCACCCCATCAGTTGCTTTCTAGTGGAGATGACTTGCTGTGATCTAGCAGCCACGGTCATTTTTTGGAATCTAAAATCTGAGGAATTCTCGCGTGGCCCTGAAAGCAGTTCCTTTCCTGCTTGCCCAGCATGACGAATAATTTAAAATGAGGAAGGAAAATCGGTGACTATTAGCTTGGAGTTTGCAGATCACACGTGGGGAAAGAAAACTAATAAAAATATGTATGACGTCTGGAAAGTTTCACTTCTGTTGACAGAAGCACACCGGCGTGTCTGTGTCTGAGAGCCTGAAACATCCTCCCCAGCAATAATAAGCCCAGGTTTCTTCCCCAGCAGGGGGAACAGAGACAGCTGTAGAGGAACAAAGGGTATATGAATTCCAAATAAAATTGCTGAATTAAGCCTTAAAATGAAGATTCTCAAATGCAGAATACAGGAGGTGTTCTAGGGGAGAAAAAGCTCGATCTGATCTTATGTCATAAGGCACAGCTTAAATAAAAGGTAATGCAAATGAGCCCGCAGTTCTTGGCGGGAAGCAGCAATAAAGGGGGTGCCTCCAGGAGCAGAGTGAGTGTGTGCGCGAGCAGAAATGCGCGTGCAGCACCAGCGCTCTTCCATGGAGCCGCTGCACATTTAAGGTGGAAAACACTCCAAGGTCCTTCCCAGCGCCAGTGGCCACGAATGTGGGTGTGGACCCCTGAGCTGACTCGGCGCCCCCGAAAGGCAGAGGCAAACTGGCGGCAGCTCAGGTGCCCAAGCAGCTGAGTTTAGCTACTTCCAGAAGATGCGTGGATCTCCAGTTGGTACCATCACAGGGGGCCACCAGGACCCCGTGGGAGCCTCAGAGGGTTCCCCTGGCATGAGCTAATAGAGGGCAAAGCCATCTTCAAAACTCGGGCCCATCTCGGGCGCCACATCTTCTGTCCAACACCAGCAATACTGGAATAAGCTGTTTAAAAGAGCAGCTACAAGATGATCAGGCCAAGAGAAGCAAGTCAGACAAAGACAAATATCATATGATATCACTTATATGTGATGAAGCTAAAAAAGCACACAGATGAGCTTATTTACAAGACAGAAATAGATTCGCAGATATGGAAAACCAACTTATAGTTACCAAAGGGGAAAGAGGGGGGGTAAATTGGAAGGTTGTGTACTACTATATATAAAGTAAGCAGGGGTCTACTGCATAGCACGGAGACTCAGTGTCTTACCGTGGACCTGAATGAAGCTGGCACAAAATCAACTATATTTCAGTGCAAATGGTTTAAAAGGGATGGCCACTCTGATGCTTCCTTCTCTCTGTTGAGGATACCGTAACCCATCCACTAACCCAACTACAGAGAAATAGCACAACCCTGTTCCCCTAACTCTGACTGGCCCCATAAATATCAGAAGATCTTCCACAGGAGGATGCCTATTACATTCAAATCAAAGGGATCTTCTGTCTGTGGGGTGATCGGACATGCCCTTTTTCAAAACAAGGAAAGCTCTGAGGACCTAAGGTAGGGAAATCTTATTATTTAAACAGCATTTCTGGGTTAAGTGGTCATTTTATTCAGGAAAAATATGTTAACTTCTTGCAAACCCAGTTGATGAACACAGTTTGAGAAATGTGTAATCTCATTTTTCTTCACTAGTCTAGCTAAAGTTTTATCAGTTTTCATTTTTTTCAAAAACAATGTTTGCCTTGTTCAAAAGCACCTTTTCTCCATTTTTATTTTCTACTTCATTATATTCTGTATGGGATCCCATGGTGGCTCAGCTGGTAAGGAATGCACCTGCAATGCTGGAGGCCGGGGTTCGATCCCTGGGTTGGGAAGATCCCCTGGAGGAGGGCATGACAGCCCACTCCAGTATTCTTGCCTGGAGAATCCCCGTGGACAGAGGAGCCTGGAGGCTACAGTCCATGGGTCCCAGAGTGGGACATGAGTAAGCGACTAAGCACGCATATTCCGTATATTCTGCTATCACATTCTTTCTTTAGTATTTTGTAGTTGTTGTTTAATTTCTCTTTCTGTTATGACTCCTGATAATACATCTTAGATTTCAAACCTATTCTTTATAATAGAAATCTTTGGAAAGATGAACTTTCCTTTACAAATTGCTATTGATATTGCAAATTTGGATGTACTGTTTTCCATTATTATTTAGCTCAAAATATGTCTTAATTGCTTGAGATTTTGTTGAATTTTTATATTTCTTAGAAGTGTCTTGCTTAATTTTCAAATGGTTGGTGATTTTAAAAATATTTCATTCTTGTTTTTTACTATAATTCCCTTGAGGTCAGACTCTATGCTTTTAACCCCTTTACATTTATTGAGCTTTGCTTTATGTCATCATATATGGTCTATATCAGTATATGTTCTAATTCACTTGAAAATATTGTGTACTTGCCATTGCTGGGTGGGAGTCTATTTACATCAATTAGGCCAACTTTGTTCACAGTGATGTCATCTATATGCTTGATGATTTTGTCTGTTTACTTGTTTTAATTATGAAGAAAGAGGTATTAAAACCTTCAACTGTAACTGAGGATTTGTCTACTTCTTCATTTAATTCTTGGAGAAGGAAATGGCAACCCACTCCAGTATTCTTCCTGGAGAATCCCATGGACAGAGAAGCCTGGTGGGCTACAGTCCACAGAGTCGCAGAGAGTCGGACACGACTGAGCGACTTCACTTTCACTTTCATTTAACTCTATTTTGCTGCAAATGTTTGAAGCACTGATGTTATCTTATTATATCTTCTTGGTGTAGTCAGATTTTACTTTAAAAATAAATATATTTTCTTGACCCCTTTTCTACCTGGATATTAGTATCGCTATCCCAGCTTCATTATACTAAGTGTTTACAGAGTAAAATACTCCATATTTTCACTCTTGGCATTTTTGCATCTTAAAGTGTGCCTCCTACAAATAACATATAGTTTGGTCTTGCTTTCTTATCTATTCTGACAATCACTTCCTTTAACTCGAATATCTGGTTTGTTAACATTCAGCGTGATACTTGATTGCATTGGACTTAATCTTACCAACTTTGTATTTGTTTTCTTTTGCTTCCTGATTGTTTATTCCTTTTCTGCCTTCTTTTCAGATAATCAAGTAATTTTTAGTACTGAATTTTGTTTTAGCTATTATTATCCTTTTTTAAGTGGTTGCTTTGGAGATGAAGCTTACTTGCCATCAGTTCAGTTCACTTTAGTCACTCAGTCGTGTCCGACTCTTTGCGACCCCATGAATCACAGCACGCCAGGCCTCCTGTCCATCACCAACTCCCAGAGTTCACTCAGACTCATATCCATCGAGTCGGTGATGCCATCCAGCCATCTCATCCTCTGTCGTCCCCTTCTACTCCTGCCCCCAATCCCTCCCAGCATCAGAGTCTTTTCCAATGAGTCAACTCTTCGCATGAGATGGCCAAAGTACCAGAGTTTCAGCTTTAGCATCAGTCCTTCCAAAGAAATCCCAGGGCTGATTTCCTTCAGAATGGACTGGTTGGATTTCCTTGCGGTCCAAGGGACTCTCAAGAGTCTTCTCCAACACCACAGTCCAAAAGCAGCAATTCTTCGGCGATCAGCTTTCTTTGCAGTCCACTTCTCACATCCATACGTGACCGCAGGAAAAACCATAGCCTTGACTAGACGGACCTTAGTCAGCATAGTAATGTCTCTGCTTTTGAATATACTATCTAGGTTGGTCATCACTTTTCTTCCAAAGAGTAAGCATCTTTTAATTTCCTGGCTGCAGTCATCATCTACAGTGATTTTGGAGCCCAGAAAAATAAAGTCTGACACTGTTTCCACTGTTTCCCTATCTATTTCCCATGAAGTGATGGGACCGGATGCCATGATCTTTGTTTTCTGAATGTTGAGCTTTAAGCCACCTTTTTCGCTCTCCTCTTTCACTTTCATCAAGAGGCTTTTTAGCTCCTCTTCACTTTCTGCCGTAAAGGTGGTGTCATCTGCATATCTGAGGTTATTGATATTTCTCCCGGCAATCTTGATTCCAGCTTGTGTTTCTTCCAGCCCAGCGTTTCTCATGATGTACTCTGCATAGAAGTTAAATAAGCAGGGTGACAATATACAGCCTTGACGTACTCCTTTTCCTATTTGGAACCAGTCTGTTGTTCCATGTCCAGTTCTAACTGTTGCTTCCTGACCTGCATACAGATTTCTCAAGAGGCAGGTCAGGTGGTCTGGTATTCCCATCTCTCTCAGAATTTTCTACAGTTTATTGTGGTCCACACAGTCAAAGGCTTTGGCATAGTCAATAAAGCAGAAATAGACGTTTTTCTGGAACTCTCTTGCTTTGTCAATGGTCCAGCAGATGTTGGCTATTTGATCTCTGGTTCTTCTGCCTTTTCTAAAACCAGCTTGAACATCAGGGAGTTCACGGTTCAAGTATTGCTGAAGCCTGGCTTGGAGAATTTTGAGCATTACTTTATTAGCATGTGAGATGAGTGCAATTGTGCCGTAGTTTGAGCATTCTTTGGCATTGCCTTTCTTTGGAATTGGAATAAAAACTGACCTTTTCCAGTCCTGTGGCCACTGCTGAGTTTTCCAAATTTGCTGGCATATTGAGTACAGCACTTTCATAGCATCATGTTTCAGGATTTGAAGTTGCTCAACTGGAATTCCATCACCTCCACTAGCTTTGTTTGTAGTGATGCTTTCTAAGGCCCACTTGACTTCACATTCCAAGATGTCTGGCTCTAGATTAGTGATCACATCATCATGATTATCTGGGTCGTGAAGATCTTTTTTGTACAGTTCTTCTGTGTATTCTTGCCACCTCTTCTTAATATCTTCTGCTTCTGTTAGGTCCATACCATTTCTGTCCTTTATCGAGCCCATCTTTGCATGAAATGTTCCCTTGGTATCTCTAATTTTCTTTTTTTTTTTAACGCTTCTCTTCACAAGTCATTTATTTTTTATTTTTTTAATTTTTATTTTTACTTTATTTTACTTTACAGTATTGTATTGGTTTTGCTATACATTGACATGAATCCACCACGGGTGTACATGCAATCCCAAACATGAACCCCCCTCCCACCTCCCTCCCCACAACATCCCTCTGGGTCATCCCCATGCACCAGCCCCAAGCATGCTGTATCCTGCATCAGACATAGACTGGTGATTTGATTCTTACATGATAGTATACATGTTAGAATGCCATTCTCCCAAATCATCCTGCCCTCTCCCTCTCCCTCTGAGTCCAAAAGTCCACTATACACATCTGTGTCTTTTTTGCTGTCTTGCATACAGGGTGGTCATTGCCATTTTTCTAAATTCCATATATATGTGTTAGTATACTGTATTGGTGTTTTTCTTTCTGGCTTACTTCACTCTGTATAATCGGCTCCAGTTTCATCCATCTCAATAGAACTGATTCAAATGTATTCTTTTTGACGGCTGAGTAATGCTCCATTGTGTATATGTACCACAGCTTTCTTATCCATTCATCTGCTGATGGACATCTAGGTTGTTTCCATGTCCTGGCTATTATAAACAGTGCTGCGATGAACATTGGGGTACATGTGTCTCTTTCAATTCTGGTTTCCTTGGTGTGTATGCCCAGCAGTGGGGTTGCTGGGTCATAAGGTAGTTCTATTTGCAATTTTTAAGGAATCTCCACACTGTTCTCCATAGTGCCTGTACTAGTTTGCATTCCCACCAACAGTGTAGGAGGGTTCCCTTTTCTCCACACCCTCTCCAGCATTTATTGCTTGCAGATTTTTGGATCGCAGACATTCTGACTGGTGTGAAGTGGTACCTCATTGTGGTTTTGATTTGCATTTCTCTAATAATGAGTGATGTTGAGCATCTTTTTATGTGTTTGTTAGCCATCTGTATGTCTTCTATGGAGAATTCTGTTGTTTTCCTCTAATTCTTTGCATTGATCACTGAGGAAGGCTTTCTGATCTCTTCTTGCTATTCTTTGGAACGCTACATTCAGATGCTTATATCTTTCCTTTTCTCCTTTGCTTTTCACTTCTCTCCTTTCCACAGCTATTTGTAAGGCCTCCCCAGACAGCCATTTTGCTTTTTGCATTTCTTTTCCATGGGGATGGTCTTGATCCCTGTCTCCTGTACAGTGTCATGAACCTCCTCCATAGTTCATCAGGCACTCTATCTATCAGATCTAGGCCCTTAAATCTATTTCTCACCTTCACTGTATAATCATAATGGATTTGATTTAGGTCATACCTGAATGGTCTAGCGATTTTCCCTACTGTCTTCAATTTGAGTCTGAATTTGGTAATAAGGTGTTCATGATCTGAGCCACAGTCAGCTCCCGGTCTTGTTTTTGTTGACTGTATAGAGCTTCTCCATCTTTGGCTGCAAAGAATATAATCAGTCTGATTTCAGTGTTGACCATCTGGTGATGTCCATGTGTAGAGTCTTCTCTTGTGTTGTTGGAAGAAGGTGTTTGTTGTGACCAGTGCATTTTCTTGGCAAAACTCTATTAGTCTTTGCCCTGCTTCATTCCGTATTCCAAGGCCAAATTTGCCTGTTTCTCCAGGTGTTTCCTGACTTCCTACTTTTGCATTCCAGTCCCCTATAATGAAAAGGACATCTTTTTTGGGTGTGTGTTCTAAAAGGTCTTATAAGTCTTCATAAAACCGTTCAACTTCAGCTTCTTCAGCATTACTGGTTGGGACATAGACTTGGATAACTGTGATATTGAATGGTTTGCCTTGGAGATGAACAGAGATCATTCTGTCATTTTTGAAATTGCATCCAAGTACTGCATTTCGGACTCTTTTGTTGACCATGATGGCTACTCCAGTTCTTCTGAGGGATTCCTGCCCACAGTAGTAGATATAATCGTCATCTGAGTTAAACTCACCCATTCCAGTCCACTTTAGTTCACTGATTCCTAGAATATCCACGTTTACCCTTGCCATCTCTTGTTTGACCACTTCCAATTTGCCTTGATTCATGGACCTGACATTCCAGGTTCCTATGCAATATTGCTCTTTACAACATTGGATCTTACTTCTATCACCAGTCACATCCACCACTGGGTATTGTTTTTGCTTTGGCTCCATTCCTTCATTCTTTCTGGAGTTATTTTCCCACTGATCTCCAGTAGCATATTGGGCACCTAATGACCTGGGGAGTTCCTCTTTTGGTATCCTATCATTTTGCCTTTTCATACTGTTCATGGGGTTCTCAAGGCAAGAATACTGAAGTGGCTTGCCATTAGCATCTTCTGTTTTCCAGTTTATAATTTTTATATCTCTAATCTCTCTTCTTAAATTCTCCATTATGACACTTATTTTATCTTTTTACTGACTTTTTATGTAGTCTCCTTAATAAATCTAAAATAGGTATTTTAGGGTTGTTATTCATCAATTCCAAACTCTGGGAGATTTATAGGTCTATAAATATTGACTGCCTTTTCCCTTCACTATGAATTTCATGTTTCAACTTATTTAGTTTAGTTAATTAATTTGCTTGTTTTCATTGTGTACTAGGTATTGCAAATGATACTTTGTAAGGACTCTAGATTCTGTTGTCTTTCTTTAAAATGGACGCGAGTCTGAGTGAACTCCGGGAGTTGGTGATGGACAGGGAGACCTGGCGTGCCGCGATTCATGGGATCGCAAAGAGTCGGACACGACTGAGCGACTGAACTGAACTGAACTAGCAAGCAATTAAATATCAGCGGATCTCTTATCACTTGCAAGTGGGTTGTTTTTGCAGTTTATTTCAGTAGGTCTATTCTGATTTACCTCTTCATCTTAACATCTTAGCATCTCAGTCCCAGAGCATGATCTTACTCATAGGCCTTAACTTTCTTTGGGATCTAATGGAAAATCTGAAATATTTAGCAGATTCCTAAAATTTGGCCAGGGCTGAAGCTCTGGCTCCCCCTGACAATCAGCTCCTAAAGATTTCCTCTGACTTTTGAGCCACCTGGAGGATACTTTAACACAAAACCATGAAGATCTTATCCCTTGCCCATGCAGTTCAGGAGTCGGCAGGGACTTGATGGATGTCTGCCCTCAGTTAGGGGCTGGCTTCTTCCTCCTTGCTGGGATTCCTCCTCTTCAGATCAGCAGCTCTGGATTCCCTCAAGTGTAACTCCCAACTCCTAGGTCTAAGGTGCAGTCTCCTGCTTGGACTCCGTCCTCTAGGAGCTATAAAACCTGGTGTGTGTCCCACAGGGAAGATGGAAAATCATGGATCTCCTTTCTGTGGTTTGCTTCTTTCAATGCCACGGGTCTCTTCATTTCCTGCTGTTTTGGGTAACACTTCAGTTCAGTTCAGTTCAGTCGCTCAGTCATGTCCGACTCTTTGTGACCCCATGAATCGCAGCACATCAGGCCTCCCTGTCCATCACCAACTCCTGGACTTCACTCAGACTCATGTCCATCGAGTCGGTGATGCCATCCAGCCATCTCATCCTCTGTCGTCCCCTTCTCCTACTGCCCACAATCCCTCCCAGCATCAGAGTCTTTTCCAATGAGTCAACTCTTCGCATGAGGTGGCCAAAGTACTGGAGTTTCAACACTGAAGAGCCTTTAAATAGTTGAGTCTGTAATTTGTCCAGAGTTTATAACTGTGGCTGGCAAAGGAGTTAATCTGACAAAACCCACTTATCTCCAGAATTGTCTTTAGTATTTGGAGAATTACAAGCAGTTTACCATTTATTTTATGAAGAAGAAATGCATGTCTATTCCCTCAAAGCTGGTCCACATCCCACCCCCCAGCCTCTGATGCTTCTCTTGATCTAAGACCCCTGACCACACTGAGCCCTGTGTCTAGTCCCCGTCTCTTGCCCAAGTTTGCACTGACATGGAGATGACTAGATAGATGGACAGGAGGGTGGCAGAAGCTGTGTTTAGGGCATTAGTGGCTTGGTATTGATTTTACATATTTTTCAGAAGATACTTTCTACAAAAATTGGGGTAAGACAGACTTTGGTGTTTATGTGTGTGCTTCTTGTTTTTTAGTCACTAAGTCGTGTCTGAGTCTTTGCGACCCCAAGGACTGTAGCCCACCAGGCCCCTCCTTCCATGGGATTTCTCAGGCAGCAGTACTGGAGTAGGTTGCCATTTCCTTCTCCAATGGGTCTTCCCAACCCAGAGATCAAACCCGTGTGTCCTGCATCTCCTGCGTTGGCGGCTGTATTCTTTACCACTGAGCCACCACGGAAGCCCATGAATGTGTTTGTATCTGTGAATTTTATCAAGTTTGCCATTATTGTGTCATTTATTACAAATTACAAATATTCCTGAGACTTCTCATTAGACACTGAAATCCAGGTTATCCTTTACCCACAGCAACTCTCTAAGATCATTATAAAGACTCCCATTGTACAGACAAATAAATCAAGGTTTGGAAAGGTTGTGTAACTTACCAAGTTTGCACAAGCTGTGTATGAATCAGAATTACAGCGGCTGCCTTCCGGAGCCCAATTCCAGAATCATTTGGCAATATTTTCAGCCTTTCTGGTTAAAATATCCAAGGTGTTCAAAGTTTGACAGCCCCTAGGGGCAACCCACTCCAGTGTTCTTGCCTGGAGAATCCCAGGAACAGGGGAGCCTGGTGGGCTGCCGTCTCTGGGGTCGCACAGAGTCAGACATGGCTGAAGTGACTTAGCAGCAGCAGGGGGAAAAAGAAATTCAAATGCCATTTCATCTCCTTTAATAATCACTCAGCCAGGAGTATGTTCCACCTTCTGAATTTATAGTCATTTTTACATGTAATATCAGTTGTGTTATTAAAGTTTATATATTTGTTTACATAGATATTCCCAGAGTGAAATAAAGCTATAAGTAAAATCATAGGATATTCTACAGTGAGGATTTGCTACGATTTCCGAGGAGTTGAGGCAGCCCCGTCTCCCTTCCCCCACAGCACCCCTGAGAAATCGCACGTGGAAGTGAAGGTGGGGTTCACCCCGTGAAGGCCAGTGTGAACTACTCATTATGATCAGCATTCATCACTGTATTGTTCTCCCCATGTGGAAACTGAAGCTAATAAAACAACAAATAATTTGAAGAAATTCTTAAGTACTTAGCCCTCTAAAGTTTTTCAAATGTGCTTAAGCATTTTTAATGTACAACAGAGTATATAATTACTGGAGGTTCACGGAATCCCTGAAAGTTGTGAAAAGATGCTGCAGATTTCACAAGTAACCTTTCCTCTAACTCTTCTACCAAAAATTAATAAATATATTTTAAAATGCATCTAACTTTCCATTTACAGCTGTACTGATCCCTAAATCACCACCATAAAAGAAAAAGAAAAAAGAAAATGTCTCCATGTTCATGAACCATTCAAAAATAAATTGAACATATGGACATTGAAGGTTACATTGAACAAGCTGGGGACACATTTGCTTCCTGAGATTAGAAAATTCATTCTGTTGGCACTGAGCAATAACAGCTATTAAATACAGTGTGTAAATATTTTATGAATAAAACTCAATAATTTCAGCAAAGCACAAAACAGATGCTTAATTTATGTAATGACAAGCCCCATCTTTGTTACAGGTTGGCTCACTTCTGTGTTCACATTCAATTTCAAACACAAACCTCTCAGATTCATGTGCTAAAGCTTAGCTAATCTGCTCTCTTTACTAAAGCATGCATAATATGCCTAAGTATTGCTAATTCAGCAGTGAAAAATAAATTACACTTTTAAGCCAAACAATTAACACTCAACTTTAAATGCTGCTTGCTAGAGCAAGTAGACAGAAAGTGTACTGTTCTGAGATGTACCATCTCTGCTGAATACATCAGATGGCATTATATTAATATTTCCCCTCAAAGGTCTTAAACCACTTTATTGGTTAATTCTTCAAAGGTCAACATAAAGAATAGCTGATGAGTTTCATGACACAGAAACTGCTCATGATACCTTCATGAATACCTAGGCACCTAGTAAAATATAGTCTGCATTTTATAGGAGGTTAGACTCGCCAGGGAAGGGTGTTTCTTAGAAAATGGAAGACAGCACAAAGAGTCGAAAGGGTGGGTGGCCCAGGTTCCTGTGGGCTTTCTAAAGAGAGGAGGCATTCAGGCCCCACTGCCACTCACAGGATGGAGAACTCCATCCTCACTCAGCTTAGAAACCCTGCACCCTGTGGGCACCGCCTGCCTCCCTGTTTCTGACCAAGGGTCACCCCGCCTCTCCCTAAACGCACCAGCCCCGGCCACGCAGTCTCCTTGCCGCTCTCCCCACCCCTCACGGGGACCAGTGTTTCTGTGACCGCCTGTGGCCTCTGTCCTGACTCTCCTGTGATCTGAGACTCACCCTGCGCGTCTCTCTTGGAGGCCTTTCTTGACCCTCCCTGGCCTCTGCCATCAGTACCTCGCCTACCTCGTGGATGCACCTGTGGGATACTGTCCACAGACCTGCTGCGCCCACAGCTGGACATGGCACACGGCCCCAGAAAGCCTGTCGAAAGCGAGAGAGCAGCATGGAAACATGTATATTACCACAGGTGAAAGAGATCGCCAGTCCAGGTTCGATGCATGAGACAGGGCGCTCAGGGCCGGTGCACTGGGATGACCCTGAGGGATGGGATGGGGAGGGAGGTGGGAGGAGGGTTCAGGATGGGGGACACATGTCCACCCATGGCTGACTCATGTCAATGCATGGCAAAAACCACCACAATATTGTAAAGTTATTAGCCTCCAATTAAAATAAATAATTTTTTTTGAACAGTGAGTGCTTGAGGTGCAGGCAAATGCCTCCATTTCAACCAGAATCTGAAAATGCTCACATTTATTTCTGATCGCTGTGATAGGGGTATGGCTTACAGGTGATAAGATAAGCCCACGGGTGGAAGCAGTGAGGGGTGGAAATGAGACGCTGCTGGTGCCGCTGCAGAGAACCTGCCCTGCGTGCACAGCCTCACTGTGTTGGGTGGTGGAGCCTAGAGGGCTTTGACAGCAACATGTGCCAACACGAGCAGAGGTGTAAACAGACAGTGTGCAGAGAAGTCACATTTTGCAAGAGCCTTACCAACGAGTTCCAACTATCTCCTTATTGAGAGACACGGGCTTCCCTCACGGCTCAGCTGGTAAAGGATTCACCTGCAGTGCAGGAGACCCCTGATTCCTGGTTCACGGAGATCCCCTGAGAAAGGATAGGCTACCCACTCGAGTATTCTTGGGCTTTCCCGTGTGGCTCATGCCTGCAATGAAGGTGACCTGGGTTTGATCCCTGGGTTGGGAAGATCCCCTGGAGCAGGGAAAGGCTACCCACTCCAGTATTTGGCCTGGAGATTTGCATGGACTGTATAGTTCACAGGGTCGCAAAGAGCTGGACATGACAGCGACCTTCACTTTCACTGTATTGAGAGGTACGACTGTTTATTCCTTCTTTTCGGGTTCAGCCCTGCAGCTGCCAACAGAGGCCCCAGGAGCATCCTCCCCGTCTCGTGTGCTGTGACTGGACCCCGGTGGCGCACGTGGGGCCAGCTCTGCCTGAGCCAGAGTCGGATGGGCCCCAGGGGACCCTTGCCCTGACGGCTGTCACCTGTGCTCCAGCTCAGCCCGGGGGCCACAGACGCTCCATCGCCGGTTCCCTTCCTCTGCTGCCCTCCCTGCTCCTCAGCCCTCTGCCCTCCCAACCCCCCAGAGCCCCTGAGATGTGACTGAAAGTGAGCTCCAGCAGTGATGTGCAAGTACTAAGACGCCCTGCCCCCCCCCACACGGGAGGAGTCAGCACGTAACACGCATGGGAACGGATGTCGTGCGACGCGAGCACCGTGCATAGGAGCCTGTGTTATGTCGAGGTGCTGCTGAGTGTCAGGAGGGGTGGTCTGTCCATCTTGAATGTGAGACCACCGGGCTGGTTTAAGGAGGAGATGCCGTGGCAGGTGGGAGCAGGGGGCACCTCCCTAGGACCCAGCAGAGGCAGGGCACAACTTTAAACTGAGATGGGAACAGTACGGGCCTGACGGGTTCTGACTGAGGGCACAGCCTTCACTCTCAGACACAGTGAGGCTTCCTGGGGGCAGGGAACTGTGTGGGCTGTGTGGGCCACACCCCGTCTCCCCACCCTGGTCCTTCTTGAGTACTGATGAGGATGAAGGAATCTGGGAGGAACAGTGGAACCTGAGATCTCAAACTCCTTTCCAAGAGTCATTCTATTCAATTTGATGTAAATCGTATCGCTGTAGCTGTGTGCTGTGCTCAATTGTGTTCAACTCTGCAATCCCAAGGACTGTAGCCCGCCAGGCTCCTCTGTCCGTGGAATTCTCCAGGCAAGAACACTGGAGTGGGTTGCCATCTCCTTCTCCAGGGGCTCTTTCTGACCCAGAGATGCAACCCACGTCTCCTGCACTGCAGGCGAATTCTTTACTGTCTGAACCATCAAGGGGTACAAGAGTGTGGGCAAAAGCTAGTTTCTGTTTTGAAATGAAATATGCAGGGTAAATTGAACGTAGATACTAACATGACTTTGTAGTGATCTTATTCAAAATACAAGTTTAGGCTTATCAATAAAAAAAAGAAAAGTATTTGTTTAGACTACTTCTATTGAACTTTTAGCCATGGAAGCATAAATATTTGTTGTTTTGTCCCTTGGTTTATTTTTTCTTTGCCTTTTTGACTAAATAGAACAGCACCAGAAGTTACTGGCAGGTACAGTCAAATAAAATCTGTGAAAATATTCAACTCAGATAGCTTTGAATCGAAATAAGTCTGAGTTATCAGACATGTCACAAAACCGTAAGGGACAGACACAATTTCTTTTTATGACGTTCTTGGGCCCAGCAAAGCCTCTTTATTACCATTTCAGTGGAACCAAGACTTAAATCAGAAATCTCAGAGGCCAGTGCAGTAAACTGTAGCTTATATAGCGGGAGGAGAAAAAATCCTCAACATGATGGTGACAGTGGAGTCATGATAAGCTTCACACATTTATCTTAATAAAGGCACTTACTCTGTTAGGCATTGTTCTGAATGCATATTTCCAATCCTTAAAATAAACCTCAGTTCCATTTTGAACACGAAGAAGATGAGCATTTGAGAGAATAAGTGAATCCCCCATGCTGTAGAGCTTGTAAATGGATCTGAACCCAGTTGTGTCTGCACCGAGGGCCCCCATCCTGAACTGACATCTGTGCTCACCCCTGATGCGTGCTCACTGTTGTCTGAACTTCTCGCCGCGGGACGCAGAGTCACGTGTTACGGGGACTCCAGCTCCTTGCTCTTGCCCACGTAGGTCCTCGTTCTTCTGAGAGTCTCTTCCTGACTTTCAAACAGGAATCATAGCATCGGCCTCAAAAGGGTTCGTGAAGGTTGACAGGTAGTTTTGGAATGGAGGATTGCACCTGTGAAGACAAGATGCAATGCCTGGCATTCAGTGGGCACACAGTAAGTGCCTCACCTCCTCCTGTCTTTCTAGCTAAAAGAGATTATAATAAATAAATCTTCTTCCACACCCTGCAAGGTTCCCTACCTTGGGTTCATCCCAAATAACATCTTGGTGTACTTTTCCACAAAGACTTGCATAGCCCTTTTGAGAAACTGATTTTATTCCAAGTGATTTTCACTAATTTGGTTCCCAGTTCAACATATCTAGAGGAGAGAAATTCTAATCTGTTGTAACATTTATTCCTTTTCCTGCTCTCAGGTAACTAGATTAGTATCGTTAGGATTAAGTTTGCAAAGATATGCCCAATGGGTGCCCCCAAGACGGCTCCTATTTCTGGTGTGTTTGTGTGTGTGTGTGAGAGAGAGAACAGACTACATTTTAAAAATAAATAAATAAAAGAGGACCTAGATAAGAGTAATAAGCCTACCAACTCGACTCTAAATATTTCATTACAGACTTCCTTGGCATATTTTGGGGGGTACCGGTCACATTAGGTTCCCTCAACCCGCTTTCCTTTTTTGGTTCAGAAGTCTCTATTCTTCTGTATACACAGAAAGTCACCCTGTGAGGTGTCAGATATGTTAATTAGCTTGAAGAAGGAGATTATTTTATGATGTATACATGCTGTATACAAAACATCATCATAACATCAGTTTGTACATCTCAAATATGTACAGTTAAGTCAACGACATCTCAATAAGTCTGAATTTTTTTTAGCTTTTTATTTTTAAATTTTAAAATCTTTAATTCTCACATGCGTCCCCAAACATGAACCCCCCTCCCACCTCCCTCCCCATAACATCTCTCTGGGTCATCCCCATGCACCAGCCCCAAGCATGCTGTATCCTGCGTCAGACATAGACTGGCGATTCAATTCTTACATGATAGTATACATGTTAGAATGCCATTCTCCCAAATCATCCCACCCTCTCCCTCTCCCTCTGAGTCCAAAAGTCCGTTATACACATCTGTGTCTTTTTCCTGTCTTGCATACAGGGTCATCATTGCCATCTTCCTAAATTCCATATATATGTGTTAGTATACTGTATTGGTGTTTTTCTTTCTGGCTTACTTCACTCTGTATAATCGGCTCCAGTTTCATCCATCTCATCAGAACTGATTCAAATGGATTCTTTTTAACGGCTGAGTAATACTCCATTGTGTATATGTACCACAGCTTTCTTATCCATTCATCTGCTGATGGACATCTAGGTTGTTTCCATGTCCTGGCTATTATAAACAGTGCTGCGATGAACATTGGGGTACATGTGCCTCTTTCCATTCTGGTTTCCTTGGTGTGTATGCCCAGCAGTGGGATTGCTGGGTCATAAGGTAGTTCTATTTGCAATTTTTTAAGGAATCTCCACACTGTTCTCCATAGTGGCTGTACTAGTTTGCATTCCCACCAACAGTGTAGGAGGGTTCCCTTTTCTCCACACCCTCTCCAGCATTTATTGCTTGCAGATTTTTGGATCGCAGCCATTCTGACTGGTGTGAAGTGGTACCTCATTGTGGTTTTGATTTGCATTTCTCTAATAATGAGTGATGTTGAGCATCTTTTCATGTGTTTGTTAGCCATCCGTATGTCTTCTTTGGAGAAATGTCTATTTAGTTCTTTGGCCCATTTTTTGATTGGGTCGTTTATTTTTCTGGAGTTGAGCTGCAGAAGTTGCTTGTATATTTTTGAGATTAGTTGTTTGTCAGTTGCTTCATTTGCTATTATTTTCTCCCATTCAGAAGGCTGTCTTTTCACCTTGCTTATATTTTCCTTTGTTGTGCAGAAGCTTTTAATTTTAATTAGATCCCATTTGTTTATTTTTGCTTTTATTTCCAGAATTCTGGGAGGTGGATCATAGAGGATCCTGCTGTGACTTATGTCTGACAGTGTTTTGCCTATGTTCTCCTCTAGGAGTTTTATAGTTTCTGATCTTACATTTAGATCTTTAATCCATTTTGAGTTTATTTTTGTGTGCGGTGTTAGAAAGTGATCTAGTTTCATTCTTTTACAAGTGGTTGACCAGTTTTCCCAGCACCACTTGTTAAAGAGATTGTCTTTACTCCATTGTATATTCTTGCCTCATTTGTCTGATTTAAAAGGCTATGTTTTTTCATAATAAATGCAGACAAAGATACACTCTAATATGCCTACAGTATTATTTTTTTTTTAGAGTTTTGCTCAGACTTTTCAAAAGTCAGCTAGGAGAAGGCAATGGCACCCCACTCCAGTACTCTTGCCTGGAAAGTCCCATGGATGGAGGAGCCTGGTGGGCTGCAGTCCATGGGGTCGCTAAGAGTCGGACACGACTGAGTGACTTCACTTTCACTTTTCACTTTCATGCATTGGAGAAGGAAATGGCAATCCACTCCAGTGTTCTTGCCTGGAGAATCCCAGGGATGGGGGAGCCTGGTGGGCTGCTGTCTATGGGGTTGCACAGAGTTGGACACGACTGAAGCGACTTAGCAGCAGCAGCAGTAGTGGCTTCCAAACTGTCTCATCACCCTTAATGGGAAACTTACAGTTGGTACAACTTATCAGTCAGTCAGCTCAGTCACTCAGTCGTGTCTGACTCTTTGCAACCCCATGAATCGCAGCATGCCAGGCCTCCCTGTCCATCACCAACTCCCGGAGTTTACTCAAACTCATGTCCATCGAGTCCGTGATGCCATCCAGCCATCTCATCCTCTGTCGTCCCCTTCTACTCCTACCCCCAATCCCTCCCAACATCACAGTCTTTTCCAGTAAGTCAACTCTTTGCATGAGGTGGCCAAAGTATTGGAGTTTCGGCTTTGGCATCAGTCCTTCCAATGAACACCCAGGACTGATCTCCTTTAGAATGGGCTGGTTGGATCTCCTTGCAGTCCAAGGGACTCTCAAGAGTCTTCTCCAACACTACAGTTCAAAAGCATCAATTCTTCAGCACTCAGCCTTCTTCACAGTCCAACTCTCACATCCATACATGACCCCTGGAAAAATCATAGCCTTGACTAGATGGACCTTTATTGGCAAAGTAATGTCTCTGCTTTTGAATATCTAGGTTGGTCATAACTTTCCTTCCAAAGAGTAAGCATCTTTTAATTTCATGGCTGCAATCACAATCCACAGTGATTTTGGAGCCCCCCAAAATAAAGTCTGACACTGTTTCCACTGTTTCCCATCTATTTCCCATGAAGTGATGGGACCAGATGCCATGATCTTGGTTTTCTGAATGTTGAGCTTTAAGCCAACTTTTTCAGTCTCCTCTTTCACTTTCATCAAGAGGCTTTTTAGTTCCTCTTCACTTCCTGCCATAAGGGTGGTATCATCTGCATATCTGAGGTTATTGATATTTCTCCTGGCAATCTTGATTCCAGCTTGTGCTTCTTCCAGCCCAGCGTTTCTCATGATGTACTCTACATAGAAGTTAAATAAGCAGGGTGACAATATACAGCCTTGACGTACTGCTTTTCCTATTTGGAACCAGTCTGTGGTTCCATGTCTAGTTCTAACTGTTGCTTCCTGACCTGCATACAGGTTTCTCAAGAGGCAGGTCAGGTGGTCTGGTATTCCCATCTCTTGCAGAATTTTCCACGGTTGATTGTGATCCACACAGTCAAAGGCTTTGGCATAGTCAATAAAGGAGAAATAGATGTTTTCTGGAACTCTTTTGCTTTTTCGATGATCCAGCGGATGTTGGCAATTTGATCTCTGGTTCCTCTGCCTTTTCTAAAACCAGCTTGAACATCAGGAATTTCACAGTTCACGTATTGCTGAAGCCTGGCTTGGAGAATTTTGAGCATTACTTTACAACTTATAGAAACCAATTTTTCTGGGAAAGGATCCTTGGGGGAACTTCAGGAACACTTGAGGCAAAGCTCAGAGCATTTTCCTGGCACCTTGCCAGAGTCCAAGAATGGTTCAGATCCGTGGCTTCCAGCAAATCCCAGGGCAGGTGATGGTTGGGGGACCCCTGGCTCCTCAGGCCTGGCTCCTGGCTCCCACACGGCCCTCACTGGCCTTCCTGCCTCCAGCCTCCACTCTCCCAGCACGTTGTTGCCCTCCACCAGCTTTATTCTTCAGAAGCGTCATACAGAATCCTAAAATTATTTAAGGAAATAAAACTGGCAAGATAACAACTTCACTAGTTCCCTCTTTTACTCCCACCTCCAACATCAACAAGCATTTTAAACCCATACCTGCACAAGCCTTGTCTATCATCTAGATCAACTCTCAATGTTTTATTGCAGACTTCCTTGTCATGTTTGAGGAACACAGTTCACGTCGGGTTCCCTCATCGCATCACTGCGGCAGGCAAGGTTGTCGCATCGCTGATGCAGCCAGGTGGAGAAAAATGCTGGCACTGGAACGGCAGGACTCCAAGTGCCTGGTGTTTGTTCTCAGAATCCTGTGGACCCTCCCCACCCCCACCCCCAGATCTGCCTGCAGGGGCCGTGACCACGAGGAGGGATGCGCTGACCTCTGGATGTCCCAGGGCCGAACCATGCTCCCAGCATTACAGGGCAAGCCCCTCCTCATTCCAAACTGGAGATGCTTCTTCACCCACTTTTCAAGTGTGCAAACCACTGATTTGGTCACAGAGCACGCGTCTCCTGAAAAGCAGACAGAGTCTAGTCCTGAAATGCACTGTGGGACAGAGGAAGGGAGGGCTCAGTGACTGTGTCACACAGACGCAACCTGCTCTGCTGACGGTTTGCTAACTCCCCCAGATGAACAGCGCTGTGTTACGCAAGAAAATTGCTCTTCTGAACACAGGTTTCTTGTTAACATAATAGTCTAATCCCTGAAAAGTCTTGTAAATTTTTTACTTCCTTGGTGAATTATGAGTCCCTTGGGATTCAGGTTCTACTCATTTGCGGGAAGGATGCGCTGTGTGGATTCAGTGTGAAGATGAGCTGGTGTTGCCTGAGTATGAAGCTGCCCCCACCTCTGAGGGATGTCATGGAAAAACCGTGTCCCCACGGCCGACTCACGGATGAGAGCCCCTGCTTTAGAGAAGAAGGGATGTTCCTCAGTGCTGATGGGCTCCAGGCTCTGGGGTGGGTCCTTGAGTTCCTGGACTTCTGGATCTTCCGGAGTCCTCACTCCCTCTCTGTCGTGTGGCCTGTGCTGGGCCGTGCAGGGTGGTGGCTTGTGGACCAGGAGGAGGACTCTCTTTCCCTGATTTCCACGAGTTTGCTTATGGTGTGTCTTGGCGTGAGATCCTTCGGGGTCTTCCTGCCTTGTGGTCGCTCATCCCCCTGAGTCTGTGGCTCTGGGAGGTTTCCAGGCTTTATTTCCCGGAGAGCTTGCCAGCCCCCGTCTGTCCGCTCTCGGGCGCTGGAGGATGCTGGTCTCTTGCTGGTCCACAGTCCTGGATTTTGGCTCCCTCTCTCTTGAGGCTTTTCTCTGCTCTCCTCACTGGAGGCCCTTCCTCTTCTTTGGTTCACATGTCCTTTCTTCTATTGTGTCTGCTCTTTTCTGAGCTTGCTGCCCCACTGAGTTTTTGAAATGTACATTGTGCCTTTAGCTGACAGATTCCTTTGGTTCTTCTGTTCCAAGGTTTTGGGTCTTATTTGAGCATTCTATTTGGGAGTCTCCTCCCACCCAGATCCTCATTATGGTGGGCCAAGTGTAAGCTCCTGTTTCCCTAGCCTCTGGTCACCCTGGGAGATGGGGAGCCTGATCCTCTCCAGGGCCTCTGACACCAGCTGGGAGTGGCGGTGAGGGGAGCCCACTGCGGGGAGGGCGGCAGGAAGCGTGCAGAATTTTCCTGCGATGCTTGGCTGGTGGAGGGGATCACTGTCTGCAGCTCAGCCATCCTGCCCGACACCCCCTTTCCTGGGCATTTGGCCAGAAAATAAGCTGCTCTGGGAGCTGGTCCTCTGCGTCACTTGTTGCATTTTGGGGTTGCATTCTCTTCATTTCTAAGTCGGGGATCACTGAGCCTGGAGAACTCGGGGACTCACCACTGAGCCATCTGGTCCCAACACCAGGCAGCCTGCCTCCTGCCTCCACCTCTCAGAGCCTTCTCTGTGTGTTTACTGCCTCCACCACGCCAGTGGGAGGAAGGGGAAAGCTGTCCAACTCCATCTTTCTGAAATCAGAAATCTGCATACAATTGTTTTAAAAATCATGCCCCACCCCCCGCAAAAAGGATCCTCATCTCTAAACTGGGCTTCCCCCATGACTCAGTGGTAGAGAATCTGCCTGCCAAATCAGGAGACACAGGAGATGCAGGTCTGATCCCTGATTCAGGAAGATCCCCTGGAGCAGGAAATGGCAATCCACTCCAGTATTCTTGCCTTGAGAATTCCGTGGACAGAGGAGCCTGGCATGCTACAGTCTCTGGGGTCAGAAAGAGTTGGACATGACCAAGCGACTGGGCAAGCACGCACGTCTCTAAGCAAACTTCCTAACAGCTCGACATTGTCGTATTCACTGTGTGTTGGGAGACACTGCTGTTGTTGTTCAGTTGCTCGTCGTGTCCGACTCTTGCAACCCCATGGGCTGCAGCACGTCAGCACCCCGTCCACTGGACACAGGGCATGGACACAGTACGTTTGAAGCGTCTGCAGTCGTCTCATTCCTGAAGATTGCATGCGTTCCCTTTACACCCAGGGCTTCCCTGGTGGCTCAGCTGGCGAACTATCCTCCTGCAGTATGGGAGCCCTGGATTCGATCCCTGGGATGGGAAGATCCCCTAGAGAAGGGAAAGGCTACCCACTCCAGTAATCTGGCCTGGAGAATTCAATGGACTTCATAGTCCTCGGGGTCTCAGAGAGTCGGACACTACCTAGCGACTTTCCCTTCACTTCACTTACACATTCATCACTTCTCTCCTTTCTTTCGTGACATTTGTCCCTGGTCTGTCTCAGGACCGCTTGTGAACTAAGAACTCCAGGAGCAAGGCAGAAAGGCATCAGAAACAGAACTTGTCCAGAAAGGCTTTACGTTCCTCCCCACGTCTCTGACCAACTGCTCCCACTGGGGCGAATAAACAAAAACAGTAACAGCAACTAGGCTGCTCAATTTGTGAAAAGAAAACCGGCAATGTGTCCACTTTTATACAGCAAAGAAGTCAAATGGAGCATTGTCACTAAGTGGGGTTCTCTGGAAATTAGGGAAGTGGTCGCAGCCCCCTCAATGGTTTTCCACGGTGCCGTTGGAGCAAAGAGAGGCCAGCTCTCGGGCTCTCTTCCCTGGAACGTGGTGACTGATGAGAAGGAGCCAACTGGGAGAGAGAGACACCACTAATGCTGTGATATCCATTTCCATGAGGCAGATAAACACTGCAAATCACCCTGATGATGTGGATGCTCAAAGACGTTTGTCCGCCTGTGTCAGAGTTATGAGCGTCCAAGTTTGGGGAGCAGACCTCCGGCTCGCTGTCTGCAGGCTTGAGGGTGGATTTGATTTTTCAGCTTTTCCTAATGATGAATCCCTGAGTTGGAAGCAGAAAGGCAAATCACTGATTATAAGAGCAATGAAAGTCTCTCGGATTTACATAGACATTTACTTGTATCCTGTCACATTTTCTTAACCTCGAAACCTCTGTGCAACGTATAAATGAACTTGTCTGGAATTGTTTTTTTCCCCCAAATTGCAGCCTATATTTCTGTGGCACTGATGCAATTATGCCACCTCGATTGCCTTGCAGGGAGAAAGAAAAAAAAAAAAAAGCACAAAGCAAAACTTTGTGTATCAAGAAAATAAAGCCTGGAGAATTACCTGTGGCACACACCAACACAAAGACAGCTCCGCTTCCCCAGAAAGTGGACAGAATAAAAGTCGACAGTTTCTATTAACAGTAACAAGACAAAACACAGAGGCCCTTTATCTCTTACAATGCAAATTTATACAAGGACTCATGCTGCCCTGCTGTAAATATCAAATACCCCTCAAGACCGTAGAACAAGAATGAATTGATTTTCCCCCCAGCCTGGACCATCTGCAGATTCTCATAGCCTGGCATTATATCAATGCTAAATTAAAAATCCTACACTCGAAAACCATACGGGAGATTTGTGAGGTTCAAGCTGTTTATTCTTTAAATTATATGATTGATTTTCTATGTTCATATCTACTCTATCTGAATCATTTTTCAAGTTTATTCAATTGATTTCTTCGTGTTCTGTGTCGCTCCCTCAATAACCTTTCTTTAGTGCATATCAGCTTTATATCTGTTCTCATTTACATTTATAGGCCGAGAGCAGCTGAAAGTATATTGATTTTCTTCCAGCACTTTGGTATACAATCCCTAGTTATTTGTGATGAATGCTCTTTCTCATTTATGGTATTAAAGTTTCTGAGAGGAAACCTAATTCGATTTGCATTCGTTTGGGTCATCTGCCCTTCAGAAATGCTGGGAGCCGGTGGTGACAAAATTCATCTTGGAGCGCAGTGGAAGCCAGGGACGCAGCCAGGGAGTGAGGCTGGCCTTCTTTGGGGAGCCCATTCCCTTCCCGTGTCATCAGCCTCCTCGCGTCATTTCATAGTTTTTATTAACAGCTTCGAACCCGTGAACGCATCTTAGTCACTCAGTGTTCATCCTGAGACACCGTGTGACCTGTCAGTGACATCACCGATGGCTTGCCTGGCGAGGTGTGTAATTAATAAATAGACAATTCAGATCATTTCTCCTTACACATCATTCAAAGTCTCCATCTTCTCTTCATTTAAAAAAAGAGAGGGGGAGGGGGAAGAATTAAAGGAGAAGGGAAGCAAGCCACAAACAAATAAGACACCGGGTTCTGTAGGCTTAAAGGTTAAATGTGGGCGATTTTTGGATTTGCCCAGTAAATCAGTTTCTTAGGATGCCTGGCTAAGTCCAATAGATTAGCTAATGTCTGTGTACACACAGTATCTGTTAGTCTAATAAAGGTCTCACACGGCTCTGTTTGTATCCAGATCGTGACAAGCGCCTGGGCCCAGTTGCTCGGCACCTCAGACGAGCCCTGGGCCTCGTTTCAGGCTGCACACCTCAAGCTGGAGACGGAAGTGCCCAGAGGGTCGGGCTTCACCTGTCCAGGCGGCCTAAAAACGCGGTTATGCGGTTCCATTAACAAATTGTGGGCCATCTACCAGTGAAACATTTTTCTGCGTTTGTCCATCTTTTTAAAGAAGGACTGACTTTACAATTCTCTAACACTAAAACTGAATAATCCACACGAACAGCCCTCTTCACTTGAAAATCTCCCATTTCTTTTTGTTTCAGCCAAAGGTGCCCCTCTCAAAAGCCCCAAATTGTACACCGTTGATTGAAAATGAATACCTGACTTTAAGAGCTGTGTTTATTTGAATGGATTTCCCATTTTGGTATAAAGAGCTGTCCAGAATCTCGATTTTCACTGAAATGTGTAAACGAGAGTGAACACTTTCTAGGTAAAGTCTGCTGCTGTCTGACACGGGAAGTAGGAAGTGGACTCTTCTTAACATTTACTTTCTACAGTGACCTTGGCCAAACAATGTGGATTCACAGCTTATAGTTAACAGTAAAGTCGTTGAAATGTGTAAACAGGAAAAGTGAAGACAGTACTCAGTGAATTTGTAAACTTAGATTTCTGTCTCAAGGACAATGAGACCAGAAATATCTTTTTGAAAAAGGGCAGTTCATTTGCTCCCTTGTCTATTTAAAAAGGTAGCTTAAATATTTTCTTTTCTACCCATCGTGTCTTTTTATTTTAAAGATTCATTTTTTATTTTTTTAAGTTTTTGGACCATGCTGCATGGCAGATAGAATCTCAGTTTCCTGACCAGGGATCTAACCCATGCTCCCTGAGTTGGAAGCACAGAATCTTAACCACTGGACCAAGTCCATTTTATTTTTTAAATTTTTGACCATCGTGTCTTTACTTGTTTTTTTCTTTTATTTTTAAATATGCCTTCAGTATTACTGAGGTTCTCAGGATGAAAGGTGGGTGTCAGGGCTGTCCCTGGGTGGTCGTTTGAGTCTCTGCCATCAGGGAAAGCTGCCAGAGAGAGGAGGGGACCCCATGGGAGAGAGCTCAGATCTGGGGAGGCAGCCAGGATCTCTGGTTCTCAGCCCGCTGGTCCAACATCCCCTCAACTGAGAAGCTGAGCAGTTCGCCTGAGCGGCATGTCTCTCACTGACTGAGAAGCCTGGGTTTGAAGGTGCCTGTACTCCATGAGGGTCTGAACAGACTTCACAGCCAGCAAACACACAACCTCCCTGCTCCCAGTCTGTGGAACCTGAGGGTGAATCCGTTGCATGCGTTAGCCTGTCCAGAGCATCTTGGGTAGCATTGCCAGTTTTTACTGAGAGCTCCATGGGCCTCAGCTTCATGCTACACACCGCGCTGAAAGGCCCTTAAGGTGGACTCAACCCATCAAGCATGCATGTATGCTAAGCTGCTCCAGCTGTGCCCGTCTCTTTGGGTCCTTATGGACTATAGCCCGCCAGGCTCTTCTGTCCATGGGGTTCTCCAGGCAAGAATGCTAGAGTTGGTTTCCATGTTCTCCTCCAGGGGGTCTTCCTGACCCAGGGATCGAACCCAAGTCTCTTATGGGTCCTGAACTGGTACTTTACCACTAGCACCGCCTGGGAAGCCCCTCAACCTATCACTGAAGCTTGATTATCAGTAAGTGACAAGGACGTCTCTGGGAAGGAAGGGTAGTAACTAAGCCTGTCGTGATGTACAATAATAACGTGTCAACAAGTTACGCATTTCCCAGAGGCAGTGTGGGCTCCTCTCTCAGAGAAGTGCCCTGGGCTCCAGCTTGGATTTAGGAGCCTCTCCTGGTGTCTGACCATCATCCCTGCCCTTACTGAACCTGCTTATCTGCTCGTCCTCCCCGACCGACCCGCCTGGCTGGCCTCCCCACTGCGAAGTCCCTAACGCCCCAGCAGGACTGCAGGCCCCGGTCAGCCCCGAGGATGCCCCGCCCTGCACTCTGCCTCTGTCCTATCTCCAGGGAGCATCCTCATCCCCCGTCCAGTTTGCAGCAGAGGAGCTGGCCCACCCTCCCCAGAATGTCTGCAACAGACCTTTATTCACGGATTGAAGCTTCACTCTAGATCACCAGATGATGCGGCGGAGACTGTCGGAGCACGCTGTGTTATCACTGGGAAACTATCCGGTGCATGCGATACCTGCCGACAGGCGAATCATCTGACTTTGGTGAGGTGGCTATAACTCAGGGGCCACCTCTATGTCCATATTCATAACTAATAACTGATTTCCTTTGGTTGAATAATGGTGATTTTGTTAGGTTATAATTAGCATACAGTAAAATTCATACCTATTAAATGTTCAGCTTAACGAAGCTATGAAATGACATCATCGTGGAGAGGGCATCTCCAACACCAGGAAGTTCCCTCCAGCTGCTCTCGGTGGATCTCTGCTCCCACCCTGAGCAACCACTAGGGAACAATTTTCTGACTGTGTTCCATGCAGGTCACATGTAGGAAAGCTGTCCATCAGAATGCAGAGTGACCCCTGACTTGTGCTTCAGAGAAGGCGAAGATTTTCATTCTTTCTGCATCATATCTAGCCAAGAAGCTGACGGCCTCTCAGTAGCCTGTGCGAGACCCTGAGACCTCATCTGTGAGCGTCTCTCTTCCTCACATTAAACGTCCGTCCAGCCACTGGTTCTAACAGTTGGTCTTCCTAATTATTCTAACTCTCTGCCCTCCTCTGCCCGTCCTCACTTACCCAGGTCAAGTGCCTCTTCTCTGAATAAGACAAAATACAATTTTCATTTGCCTTCCGGGAGAAAAACCTCGCACGGTCTTTTCACACAGGAAGCTCCCTGGCGGGTGGCCTTCCTCTTTCCTCCCCCTTTCTTTCTTTCTTTCTCCCTTTCTTCCTCCTTCCCTCCTTCCCTTGCTCCCGCCCTCCTTCTCTCTCTCTCTTCCTTACTTTCTTTTCATGCTGGAGTTGCCTGCTTACTGATCTCAGTTCTGAGCTGTTGGGCCCGCTCTTCCCACCCACCGTCCTGACGTGAGCCGTGGCCCCCGGCCCCTGCCTGACCTCCCACCCGGGCTCCAGATCCCAACAGCTGACTTCAGGCTAACAGGCCCTCCTGGCGCTCCACCTGCCCCTCAAATATTCTACAGCCCGCCGCTTCCCCCGTCTCCTTCTCGCCAGGATTTCCAGTTAGGAAAGGGCATGCCTGTTCCGCTAACAGGCACACCTCACACCACAGGACCTCGTCAGCCCTGGGTTCTGGCCCGCCCTCCTGCACTCCTGCCAGCAGTCTCCCCAGGGCGCAGACGCCCCTCCTCCCCTCCCCAGGCCCCGCCCCCACCCCAGAACCTGTCTCCGCACACAGATCCACCAACGTCTAAACTAAGAGAAATATCCCTGCAGAATTCACTACTAAGCTGGAATGGACACACGAGCAAGTGGAAAGAGAAAATGTCTTATGAAAATAAAAATTAGAGAAGTAAAATAAAGAGACAAAAAGGAAAAAAGAAAAATGGACCAATGTTGAAAGAAAAATTTCTAACTAACGTATAAATGAGTCCATTAACAAGGAAATTCTAGAAACAAACTCTGTAATTCAAGAAAACTCTCCTGAAATGATCACCATTTTTTAAAAATTTGAAGCTACCTATTGACAGCATACAAATGTGTCTGAAAATGGTAACTTAGAATGCCCCAAATTATGACTCATTCTAGTCAAAGAAGAACTCAGTTGGGAATTGAAACCAAAAGACAAACTGCATTACAAAGTGAAAAGTAGATTTTCATGAGACTTTAACAGCCAGGTTTATGCTCCAAAGGACTTCCCTGGTGGCTCAGATGGTAAAGTGTCTGCCTACAATGCGAGAGAACCGGGTTCAATCCCTGGGTTGGGAAGATCTCCTGGAGAAGGAAAGCACAACCCACTCCAGTATTCTTGCCTGGAAAATCCCGTGGATGGAGGAACCTAGTAGGCTACAGTCCATGGGGGTCACAAAGAGTCGGACACGATTGGACTTGCAAAGAGTTAGTTATGCTCCAAAATGGAGCAACATATTTAAGGAAACAAAACAAAAGTATATGAATCAAGAACTTCCATCTGTTCAGATTTGCTCTTAAATGTAAGGACCACAGGAAAATGCTTATCAACATACACAGAAATCAGGAATATTGCTTCCATCAATCTTTTCTGGAGGATCTATTGGAAAATGAATTTCAGATTATTAAGATGACTGGAAAGACATTGACATGAGTGCTGGTGGTGAGCCCTAAATACGTAATTCCTTGTGGAGCGGAAACTGAATGGAGTTAAATGGGGTGGAAGGAGCACAGTAGCTCCGGGCTCTGACGGTGGAGGTGCGGCTCAGCTACACAGGAGGTGGGGAAGGGGACCTGGGCTGGATCTTGCCAGGAGGGTGTGATGCTGAGACTGCTGCGTGAACCAAGAAAATGCCCTGGTCAGAGCAAACAGCCTCTTCCAACACCACAAGCGACGACTCTGCACATGGACCTCACCAGATGGTTATTACTGAAATCAAGTTGATTAAATTCTTTGCAGCTGAAGATGGAGAAACTCTATACAGTCAGCAAAAATAAGACCGGGAGCTGACTGTGGCTCAGATCATCAGTTCCTTACTGCAAAAGTCAGTAGACTGCAGACTTAAATTGAAGAAAGTAGGGAAACCCACCAGGCCATCCAGATATGACATAAATCAAATCCCTCATGATTATACAGCAGAAGTGGCAACTAGATTCAGGGATTAGGTCTGGTAGACAGAGTGCTTGAAGAACTATGGACAGAGGTTTGTAACATTGTACACGAAGCAGTGACCAAAACCAACTCCAAGAAAAAGAAATGCAAGAAGGCAAAGTGGTCGTGTGAGGAGGCTTCACAAACAGCTGAGAAAAGATGTGAAAGGCAAAGGAGAAAGGAAAAGATATACCCAGCTGAATGCAGAGTTCCAGAGACTAACAAGGAGAGATAACAAAGTCTTCTTAAGTGAACAATGCAAAGAAATAGAAAACAACAGAATGGGAAAGACTAGAGATCTCTTTAAGAAACTTATCGATACCAAGGGAACAGTTCATACAAAATGGGCACAACAAAGGACAGAAAAGGCAAGGGCCTAAAAGAAGCAGACGAGATTAAGCAGAGGTGACAAGAATATCCATAAGAACTATACAGGAAAGGTCTTAATGACTCAGATAACCACGATCCTGTGGTTGCTCACCTGGAGCCAGACATCCTGGAGTCCAAATCAAGTGGGCCTTAGGAAGCATTACTGTGAACAAAGCTATTGGAGGGGATAGGATTCCAGCTGAGCTATTTCAAATACTAAAAGATGATGCTGTGAAAGTGTTGCACTCAATCTGCCAGCAAATCTGGAAAACTCCGCAATTGCCACAGGACTGGAAATAGTCAGTTTTCATTCCAGTCCCAAAGAACAGCAATGCCAAAGAATGTTCAAACTACCACACAATTGTGCTCATATCACATGCTAGCAAGGTAATGCTGAAAATCTTTCAAGCTAGGCTTCAACAGTACATGAACTGAGAATTTCCAGGTGTACAAGCTGGATTTAGAAAAAGCAGAGTAGCCAAAGATCAAACTGTCAACATCCGTTGGATCATAGACAAAGCAAGGGAATTCCAGAAAAACATCTACTTCTGATTCACTAAATATGCTAAAAACCTTTGACTGTGTGGACCAAAATGAACAGTGGAAAATTCTTCAAGAGATAGGAATACCAGACTACCTTACCTGCCTCCTGAGAAACCTGTATGCAGGTCAAGAAGCAACAGTTAGAACTGGACATGGAACAATAGACTGATTCAAAATTGGGAAAGAAGTATGTCAAGGCTGTATATTGTCACCCTGCTTATTTAACTTATATGCAGAGTACATCAGCAAAATGCTGGGCTGGATGAATTACAAGCTAGGATAGAGATTGCCAGGAAAAATATCGATAATCTCAGACATGCAGATGATACCACCCTAATGGCAGAAAGTGAAGAGGAACTAAAGAACCTCTTGATGAAGGTAAAAGAGGAGAATGGAAAAAGCTGACTTAAAACTCAAATGTTCAAAAAACTAAGACCATGGCATCACTTCATGGCAGATAGATGGGGAAAATGGAAACAGTGGCACATTTTATTTCCTTTGGCTCCAAAATCACTGCAGGTGATAACTTCAGCCATGAAATTAAAAGACGCTTGCTCCTTGGAAGAAAAGAAAACCTAGACAGCATATTAAAAAGCAGAGACAGCACTTTGCTGACAAAGGTTCATATAGTCAAAACTATGATTTTTCAAGTGGTCACATATAGATGTGAGTTGGACCATGAAGAAAACTGAGCATCAAAGAATTGGTGCCTCGAATTGT